>NC_057799.1:326738604-327038604 GCF_018294505.1 Triticum aestivum
TCCCTCTCCGCTCCTGTAGGTTTCCATCGCTCTGCCCAATCTAACCCACTCCCAGTAGCTACCTAACCAGTAATCTTACATCGCTAATCTCGTTCGCTCCAGGGGGAACGGGTGCTTCGTGGCGGCGCTGCGGCGCGCCGCATGCGTAGGAGGCCAGCTGCGGCGAGTTCGTCGGCAGCGTCCACCAGTCGTGATGGTAGTGGAACACCCGAAAGGACTTAGCCTTTCCATCGATTGCATCTAGTAAGTATTAACCCTAGCTAGCTTGGGCTCTGATAATTTTCGGTTGTGCAGTTGCAGAGGATGAGTCAGGGAGTGAGGAGGAGGATCCCAATGTCCCCAAAGGCTCCAAGAAGGAAAGGAAAAGGCAAGAGAGGGAAGACCGGGAGGCGCAGCGTCAGGTTGGTCAAAGAATTAGGCTACACTGCTGTATTCTTCTGTTATGCGAGCAATTGTACCTATGAACCTTAGATTTTGTGCGAAATTGTACTCATTCAAATCGTTCAACTTTAGCTAAGCTCCTGACACTAGCTAGTTAGCATACATCTTGTCATCTTAGACTTATTTCCTTATACAAGATGACTGATTGCTGATTTTATCATTTTATGTCAATAGAGAGATTATATCTTCGTTTCTTAAAACACGAGCTATTGCTTATGTGATTGTTCACCTCACGACAGAGTATGGAATACAAGTGCATTTTTTTAATCTTTTATTCACTTGCATGTTTATATCTCTTGCAAGGCTAATGAAGCGGCACGGAATTCAAGGAGAACTAATCAAGACCGTTATGAGGAAATGAGAAGGAAGAAGGATGAGGAGCGTGAGGCCCAGGAGAGATTATTGGTTAGAAGTTGCTTAGCTCCTGATTGTTCTGTTTGATGCTGTTATATATTGAGCTCTCATGCTAAGTTGCGTATTGCTTTAGGAAGAAGAAGCTATGGCACGGAAAGCCAAGGAAGAGGAAGCTGCTGCTCTGGAATTTGAGAAATGGAAAGGGGCCTTTTCAGTTGATGCTGAAGGGACAACTGAAAGTGAGACGCAAGATGGTGGGCAGGGTTTGCTCCACAATTTTGTGGAATACATCAAGGTGCACTTTCTTTGTGTGTGGATGTAGTCTAGTGATGTTTTCTGATGGCCGCTAATGATTCATTGTTTGAAGAAACCAATGTTGCTTTTGATATCATGAATGCAGTAGAACTTAATGTATGATCTAATTTTTGTACAACATGGTAGGTTGGATAGGTGTTCCATTGAAATTATTGTCAGCATTAGTTTGTTAAACCGTAGAAAGATGTGTTATTGTCTTATCGTTGCCCAAGTATATTGCCTCGGTAAGATCCACTTGTCTTGCTAAATCCACAATCTTTGCTTTGAATTTTTCATACTTTCCAGAAGCAGAAGTGTGTTCCACTAGAAGATCTTGCTGGAGAGTTTGGAATGCGAACCCAGGTAACTGAAGAGCCATTTTATATCAGACGGTTAGGTGTTGACATTGGTAAATGGTTTAACGTTTTATTTGCTGCTATATAACAGTAAGATTCTGTTCTTTATCTTGAAAAAACACAAAAGCTTAGCGTCGCGATGCATTGGTGGATAAAATGGTTGCATGTACGACTGGCATACGTGTAGGTCAAATACACACACAGCCTAGACTAAGCTCTGCCAGTAGCGATGCCTGGACTCTAGTTGCCACTGCTGTAGTCCACAATCTGGCCTCGAGAGGCAATGTCAAGGTTGTCCCTGTTGAAGATAGCAGAGATTCGTTGCTTCCAGATCCACCATTTTTTAGCATTGTCAATGAGGGTAAGCCCTTACGGAGTGATGATGTAGTGGATTCGGTCACTGTTTACCATCGGCACACAAAATTGTCCTCAATGGCGGGGGACAGTGCCATTGACTTGAGCCGCGAGAGCATGATGATTCTGTCTTGTTTACACTTAAAAACGATTTAATGATAAATTCCGTGAGTTGGATTCTGTCAATTTATGCTCGAAACCCTGTTGCACTGATGCCACTGCCTTGCTGTGGAAGTGCTAAACTGGTATTTAGGAACGGTTCTGGTTTGTGTCTTTCCATCCTCATTTCTGGAGATTGGAGAAACGAAAATCATGTCCTGAGTTGTACTGTGGCTCCCCAGAAAGACTAGCCTTACTTTTTACTGCACTTCTATTCCATTGGAAAGAGGTTACTTGTGAAAGGTACTAACTAGAAAAGAGATTATTTGAAAACCACAAATTTTCAACAAGATAGAGTGGCTAATCATGGTGGTTCTCAATTCTCCTGCACTTTTGTTCTGTCAAATCATGGTCGTCCATAGTCTTAGTGTCCATAATATCAATGTTCATACCAGAGTCCCTTTTATTAAGATCAGTTCAAGGATGCTTGCATCTGTTTTGGAATTAATATACTTAAGATTTTAGCCATATTGTCTTGTACCTTGATGTCATGTCATTTGACCTGGAACCTCAGTATTATTGCGATAAACTAACCTATGATTGTGTCGGAAATGATATGGAACACAAGTTTGTGCTATTTCGAAAATTCATTTTGATTGTTCTGTTTTTCTTTAAACATTGTAAAATGTGTATTTGTAATTATTCTTGTAAAACGTGTATGACCTGTGTAAGAGGCAAACATTCGGTTTGTACGAACATCTCAGAATACCAGTAAGGCAGCGTTTGGCATTGCGGTGGATTCTCATAATCCCATTTGCCCCATCCTATTTACCCTGTTTTAGTGTTTGTTTGACCTGCTTTTACCTACTTTTATGGCTAATTTTCCATGAGAGATTATAAAATAACCACATAACAACATAGTTCAGCAACCACAAACTGAGCCTAAAACAGTGCCTTATATAGTACTCCCCCCCGTCCCATAATATAAGAGCGTTTTTGACACTAGTGTAATGTCGAAAATGCTCTTATATTATGGGACGGAGGGAGTACTAGAAATTTTTGTGAGGGCTGGTTAAAATGACAGTTTTTTTGTGTGGGGGGATTAAAATGACTCTGTTAAGTGGCCATATTTCAGACCGGAAACTGTATAGAACTTCTTCCATATATACCCGTAGATATCTTACGTTTATCACGGTGTTTGCTTAGTGTCTCCAGCTTTCCAGAAGCGTCTAGAGCTAGTAGATTTTTCAGACCAGAACTGTTGTGGGTTAATTCCTTGAAAAATATTAAATCTCAAGTACCCCATCCCTTTCTATCCCAGTATGTTTCATTGGGATGCTTTATCCATCAAATAATCTACTCTGCTGTGCTTAGAGCTGTGAGCATTCAGTATCATGGATGGCTCATTATATATGTTTGATTGATATTCAGAGCAACAGAGTAAATTTTTGGATGTGATCCTGAATTTGACCTAGAATGTCTTTGCAAAAGTAATGCCATAATTATCTTTTCACCTGGGCTCTTTGTAAATGTACTCCTACGGTCCCACACCCCCTGTTTTATACCACAGCACCATGATAACTTTCGTTTGAGTATTTACAGTTGTCCTGTGTGGCTGTGTTCTGAGTATTTATTTTTTCTGTTTTGCAGGACTGCATAAACCGAATTATTACGCTTGAAGGCATGGGTAAGTTGTCTTATTATTCTAACTTGTGATCAATGAATGAGCTTCATTCTCATCTTCTCTGGGATCTGCTTGACTCGCGTCAGTTGAAGAAGTTCAACCTGGAATGTGCAGCACCCACTTGGACTGATACTGATAGGCTTGCTTTGGTGTTGTGCAGACAGATTATCTGGCGTGATGGATGACCGTGGGAAGTTCATATACATATCAATCGAGGAGATGCAGGCTGTTGCAGACTACATCAGGAAGCATGGGAGGGTGAGCATATCACACCTGGCCAACAACTCAAATGAATTCATAGATCTAGAGCCAAAGCCCCTGTATGACGAGAAGGAGGAGAGCCATCAAGATGAAAGCGCCCCGGCAGGTGTAGTTGCAGAGCCCTGATGAGTACTCATGGTCGAGCTTATTGCCCCTGCAAAAAAGCATATATCGTTTTAATTTCTGTGCAAGATCAGGTACATGTTTTCTAGAAATGTTGCTATAGTTTGTGCTAACCTTGGTGGCGGCTTGGCATCTCGGACTTGACAAGATCAAAAAGGGTTATTACATCATCGGAAGTTCAGAGCTGGTGCTGAAAATTTTCTTTTTTGAGGGGAAACGTTGCTGCCTTTTTATTGCCTACTGAGAGCTGGTGCTGATACAATGAAAGTGTAACTAGCAAATTCCATCCATTGCGCTCTTTTGGGAGCCTGTAGGAACCAACGCGAAGGGCCCAAACTAACGACTGGCCTAGCTGATAGCTAGTTTGGGGAGTCATATGATTTGTTCTACCAGCAATCATGGCGTAGCCAATTATAGGAAGATGTTGAGTCACTGGCGCCATACCTTTTGGCCTGGCACAAGTCAACAGACACCGGTGGTCATGTTGGAAGAGATTAAATTGCAGTAGCATGGGGACAGGCGGACAGCTTTCACACGTACTAGTACTACAGTACTACTAGTATGCAGTGTAGTACGTGCATGATTGGTTAAGACGCATCAGAGGCTGGTCCATTTGCTCTTGTCGCCCGGCCATGCATTTAACCATTTGCTGCTGCTCTCACCTCGCAGGCTGCGGTCAAGCGACAAGAAGGCAAGAAGCGATATCATCTTCTCTACTAGCAGCATTAACTATTCTTGTATGCAAGAGGTCCATGTAAATTGGTGAAGACGTTTTTCTTCTCGCTTCAGAAATATTGGTAGAACTAAGAGCTGCCGAAGTGTGCCTAGTTGGCATCGTCATCGTGCTGGTCGGGCGCATTGTCGTCTTCCGCCTCCAGCCCCATGAAGAGGTGGTCGTGCTCCGCCTTTTGATGCCGAGATGTGAGCGCTCGAGGTCGATGGTACGACCGTTGTGCACGGAGTCGAGCACGGCCCGGTCGACGTCCATGATCGTGCTCCTCCAGGAGATGGGGATTGTACTGCTGCTCCGTCTGCAACTGCCTGAAGGCGGACACCGGTGCCTCCTCCACCGGTGTGGGCGCCTGCTCTTCCTTCGCTGATGCCAAGTCCCGGTCGTAGTGTTGCCTCGCCTCCAGCATGCTGAACCCAGACACCGGTGTGGGCGCATGCTCCTCCTATGTGGCGATGGCGACCATAGCCAGGCTGTCTTCCTCCTCATCCATCTCCTCCTTCGAGCGCTCCAGAGGGTTCGAAGGTTGGCCCGCATCAATGCGGGCCTGGCGGCGAGCCTTCGCATCGTGGACCTTCATCGCGATTTGGGCACGGCTCATCGGCGTTAGCGTTCGGTACAACGTAGGAAAGGGCCGGGCAATGGTGACGATGAATGACAGATGAGGGTGGGAAGGGGTGATTGGACGGCGACTCAGACAATGGGAAAAAAGCTCAAAGGGGTACGATTTTGGGACATGGCCGACTGACTTAAATATGCGGAGCGCCGAATTCTCATTCGCCGCTCCGGTGTGAATGCCGAGTAGGTGAACGACCGTTAACCGACATAAATGTTGGTGATTTGGTATGATGTCATCGCGTCCGGTCATGTCCACCGACATGAATGCGACGCAAAGGACAAGTAGACGCAGCAAAATAGGCAAGAGAGAAATTTTGGGTACGTCCGCATTATCGAAATCATATGTGGCGAATGTCCGGACGTCTGCAAAATCTCCCCGGCTTGGTGCCGGTTTGAAAGATTTTGGACGTCCAAACCATTCGGAATATTTGCAGACAATTTGATAATCGGCGGTTGAAGGTGCCCTAAGTACTATTGGCATTATTGCTTTGAGCCCGCGCGTGAACATATCAGATCACACATTAAATTGACACGCGGGAAGCGTGTCTGTGGATGTATGAAACCAAGTTGCTGTACATGATATAATAGACACACTGCAATAGATACACCGCACGCTGAAGTAGACAATACCTGATGGAATGTAGCCAGCCCGACTGTAAGAGCATATACAGCCGGACACCCCAAACCCACTTCAAATGTTCGGCCAGGCCGTCCGGTCACTAATCGCACTAGTGCAGAACCGGCCTTTATCACCGGTTCGTAAGGGCCTTTAGTGCCGGTTCTGCAACCGGCACTATGGAGTGGAGACTAAAGGCCCCCTCCTTTAGTACCGGTTTGGCACGAACCGGCGCTAACGTGCCACCACGTGGCACGAGCCAGGCTCGGGTGCGTGTAGGACATTAGTACCGGTTGGTAACACCAACCGGTACTAAATGTTTGGGTGTGTTTTGGTTTTAATTTTTATTTTTCCTTTAGTTTTGTGTTTTCAATTTAATTTAGTGATTGTTTTACATTATAATGAGTTGTTAAATCATTAGGTGAAAGTACCGCAGATTAGTTTCGACTGGATGCATGTGGATCCTAGCTAAGTGATCAAGTATATGCCATATCCATATTACTTGATCACTTAGTGATCTAAGTAATATGGATATGGCATATACTTGATCACTTAGTGATCTAAGTAATATGGATATGGCATATACTTGATCACTTAGTGATCTAAGTAATATGGATATGGCATATACTTGATCACTTAGCTAGGATCCATCCAGTTGACACTAATATGCGGTTTCTTTCATAAATGATATAATAACTCATCATCATCATCATCATCATATTATAAGCGTTCATAACACCACAAAAGCAAATCACTCTTTGAGATTAAGTTCAGGACGAAGAACACGGACACGCATGAGAGGACAACAAGTACTAAGAGCATGATAACTAGCTAAATCACTCCTGCTGCTCTCTCTCAGTTAAAATAGCATAGAACATGTATAGCTCTCCTGATTCATCATATTGGAGCATGCAGATGAACCTGTCTCCTAATCATGGGCTGCGCTTCTGATTGCTGCCCCCTAGTACTTCTCTGCGATCGTTAACAATTTTGCTCCAATCTTTCACTATTAAGCATTCATCGCTTTCAGAAATCCTGAATGCACTCATGTGCACTGTAGGATATCTTGGCCGTAAGCTAACAATTGACATGCGACCTTTAGTCTCGATCCACTGAGGCACAACTGTCATCGGGAGTCCCTGTTGAAGAACATCGTATAGTGATTAATATACTTAACAATGAAAGTTTAGCTTGAAAAATAATGTATGCAAAAGATGCACTGAGGACTAATAGTAAAAATCTTACCATCTTTCTTAAATACATGTGACCGTAGTTCAATACGATCACTATTGGTCGCACGTTTTGAGTACTAAGATTTTCAAATTCAGGAAAATGATTTCTCTTAACAACATCAAGATCCTCAAGCCATGAAACATAATGACTTATCTCCTCGCAGTTTAGTTCAGCTCCGGGACAGTAGTAGGTCCTGTCTACCAAGCGCCGGACATGTTTGCTTGAATGGAAATAAGCTGTCAATAGAAATTAGTTGTGAACTATTTTTGAATAAACAATATCAAAGACATAAATATGGTTGAGAAACTCACATAATGGTAGAACTGGAGGCGTCTGCACATCGACCCAGATGTCTCTATTACCTTCAATATCATTTTCCGGACGAATATCAAAGGTGATAACCATATCAGGCTCAAATGCATAAGCCTTGCATAGTGCTTGCCAAGTTTTGCATTCAAAATAGGTGTACGTGTCTACATTGTATAATTTGACGTTGAAAGTATAACCATGCTCGGTCTTCAGGTAAACTCTCTTTACCTCCATAGTTTCCATAGCACTGAAACCTATCTTATCCAAGACAAAAATTCTTGCATGGCAGGGGATGCGCTAGTAGAATAGTGAAAATTTAAAATTATAAGTTGAAGCAAATGAAGCATATATAAGTCATGCTTAATTACGAAAAAAGACTTGTCGTTGTGACTTACTGTATCCACTTCGAAGGTCTCATCCAGCTTGATGCTGAAGCGCCTATCATCAACAAAGAAATTTCTGTCGCACAGGCCGTGCTGGTCTTCACAGAATTCGCACTTAATGAAATCTTTTTCGTCGTCAGACGACATTTCCTATGTTCATATAGGTGAAACATTAAACACTTACTAGTTCTATTAATTCAACTAATTCAACTACTTCTATTAGTTCAACTAGTTCTATTAATTCAACTAAGCATTTAATAAAAATAAACGTGTTCTATTAATTTTCTTACTAAAATAAAGTAGCTAGTTCCATATAGTAATATTTTAATTAGATCATCAAATCTCAGATATCCAAATTTTCTTACTAAAAATAAACTAGTTCTATTAATTCAACTAATTCAACTAAGAATTTACTAAAAATAAACTAGTTCTATTAATTTTCTTACTAAAATATATAAAGTAGCTATATATATAGTAATATTTTAATTAGATCATCTAATCTCATATACCTAAAATTTCTTACTAAAAATAAACTAGTTCTACTAATTCAACTAGTTCAACTAAGCATTTACTAAAAATAAACTAGTTATATTAATTCAACTAGTTTAAATAATCTCATATACCTATTTTTTTTACTAAAAATAAACTTGTTCTATTAATTTTCATACTAAAAATAAACTAGTTATATTAATTCAACTAGTTCAAATCTCATATATATACCTAATTAATATCTAGCTAATTCATCTAAAATTGACATTAATATTTAACATCTTTTCCATATAATTCATCTAACATTAACATTCTAACATTCTTATCTACGTAATTTATCTAACATTAATCTAAACAACAGAAAACAGAAAATAAGTAAAAACAATATGTGTGTGTGTGTGTACGAGCGGGGGGCGGCGGCATACGGGCGGCGGCGCGAGACGGCGATGCGACGGGGACGGCGCGACGACGAGTGGCAGGCCGGGGGTGACGGCGCGATCGAGACGGCGATGTGGTACGGGGCGGCGGCGACGGGCGGCAGGGGCGACGGCGGTGACGGCGACGACGGGCGGTGAGGGCGACGGCGGTGACGGCGACGACGGGCGGTGAGGGCGACGGCGGTGACGGCGACGATGGGCGGCAGGGGCGGCGAGGGCGGCAGCGATGTCGCGTGAAGTAGTTGGAGAAGAAGTGGTGGTCGATGAAACTGAATTTTTCGTAAGTGCCATATATATAGGAGGGGCCTTTAGTACCGGTTGGAGCCACCAACCGGTACTAAAGGCCAATTTTCGCCAGGCCAAGGGGCGGGAAGCTGCCCCTTTAGTACCGGTTCGTGGCTCCAACCGGTACTAAAGGCCCCCCTTTAGTACCGGTTGGAGCCACGACCCGGTACTAAAGGTGTGCGCTGGCGCAGGAGCGGTGCGGGCAAGTTTAGTCTCACCTCGCTAGCTGAGGGGCGCCCGCACCAGTTTAAAAGCCCCGGCGCGGCTGCTGTCTCAAACTCCTCTCTATAGCAGGCTTCTGGGCCTAACTCTGGCGCGCTGCCCGTTGAGCCTGCTGGCCCTTCTGGGCCTGTATTTGCAAACCCTAGGGTTGGCAGGCCCAGCGGGCAGCGCCCCAACAATTTTTTATATAATTTTCTTTTATTTATTTCCGAGTATTTTTTTTTGCTGTATTTAGTTTCTTTGTGAATACAAAAAAATTATATAGTTTTTTTTTCTTTTCTGCATTATTTATTTTCTGCTATTCATTTTGTAGTGATTTTCAATTTCACCGTCATTTAGCTCTCTAAACAAATCGGTAAATGACTGAAAAACAGCAAATGATGTCAGAACGTGTTGGAAATTGATGACGTCGCTTTGAATGATGCATACTGAACGCAAAAATAGGCTGGAGTTCAAATAAGTTTAAAAAACATTGAAGTGCCCGTGTAACAGATGAGTTCTCGTCTGAAACCCTAATACTCCAAAAGAGATTGTCCAGTTTGTACACGAGGTGCGTCCAGTTTTCGCCGTGACCCTCTCTACTCTTTTGCACATGCTATGCGGGCGAAATGTGTTGGGGATCGTAGCAGAATTTTAAAATTTTCCTACGCTCACCAAGATCCATCTATGGAGTATACTAGCAACGAGGGGAAAGGAGTGCATCTACATACCCTTGTAGATTGCGAGCGGAAGCGTTCCAATGAACGTGGTTGATGGAGTCGTACTCGCCGTGATCCAAATCACCGATGACCGAGTGCCGAACGGACGGCACCTCCGCGTTCAACACACGTACGGTGCAGCGACGTCTCCTCCTTCTTGATCCAGCAAGGGGGAAGGAGAGGTTTACGGAGATCCAGCAGCACGACGGCGTGGTGGTGGATGTAGCGGGATCTCGGCAGGGCTTCGCCGAGCGTCTGCGAGAGGGAGAGGTGTAGCAGGGGAGGAGGGAGGCGCCCAAGGCTGTAATGTTGCTGCCCTCCCTCCCCCCTTTATATAGGCCCCCTGGGAGGGGGGGGGGGCGCCGGCCTGGAACCCATCTGGAGGGGGGGGGGGGCGGCGGCCAGGGGGGTAACTTACCCCCCAAGTCAAGTGGGGCGCCCCCCCACCCTAGGGTTTCCAACCCTAGGCGCAGGGGGAAGGCCCATGGGGGGCGCCCCAGCCCACTAAGGGCTGGTTCCCTTCCCACTTTAGCCCATGGGGCCCTCCGGGATAGGTGGCCCCACCCGGTGGACCCCCGGGACCCTTCGGGTGGTCCCGGTACAATACCGATAACCCCCGAAACTTTCCCGGTGGCCGAAACTGCACTTCCTATATATAATTCTTCACCTCCGGACCATTCTGGAACTCCTCGTGATGTCTGGGATCTCATCCGGGACTCCGAACAACTTTCGGGTTTCCGCATACTCATATCTCTACAACCCTAGCGTCACCGAACCTTAAGTGTGTAGACCCTACGGGTTCGGGAGACATGCAGACATGACCGAGACGCCTCTCCGGTCAATAACCAACAGCGGGATCTGGATAACCATGTTGGCTCCCACATGTTCCACGATGATCTCATCGGATGAACCACGATGTCGAGGATTCAATCAATCCCGTATGCAATTCCCTTTGTCAATCGGTATGTTACTTGCCCGAGATTCGATCGTCGGTATCCCAATACCTTGTTCAATCTCGTTACTGGCAAGTCTCTTTACTCGTACCGCAATGCATGATCCCGTGACTAACGCCTTAGTCACATTGAGCTCATTATGATGATGCATTACCGAGTGGGCCCAGAGATACCGCTCCGTCACACGGAGTGACAAATCCCAGTCTCGATCCGTGCCAACCCAACAGACACTTTCGGAGATACCCGCAGTGTACCTTTATAGTCACCCAGTTACGTTGTGACGTTTGGCACACCCAAAGCACTCCTACGGTATCCGGGAGTTGCACAATCTCATGGTCTAAGGAATAGATACCTGACATTGGAAAAGCTCTAGCAAACGAAACTACACGATCTTTTATGCTATGCTTAGGATTGGGTCTTGTCCATCACATCATTCTCCTAATGATGTGATCCCGTTATCAATGACATCCAATGTCCATAGTCAGGAAACCGTGACTATCTGTTGATCAACGAGCTAGTCAACTAGAGGCTTACTAGGGACACGCTGTGGTCTATGTATTCACACATGTATTACGATTTCCGGAAAATACAATTATAGCATGAACAATAGACAATTATCATGAACAAAGAAATATAATAATAACCATTTATTATTGCCTCTATGGCATATTTCCAACAGTCTCCCACTTGCACTAGAGTCAATAATCTAGTTACATTGTGATGAATCGAACACCCATTGCGTCCTGGTGTTGATCATGTTTTGCTCTAGGGAGAGGTTTAGTCAACGGATCTGCTACATTCAGGTCCGTATGTACTTTACAAATATCTATGTCTCCATTTTGAACACTTTCACGAATGGAGTTGAAGCGACGCTTGATATGCCTGGTCTTCCTGTGAAACCTGGGCTCCTTCGCAAGGGCAATAGCTCCAGTGTTGTCACAGAAGAGAGTCATCGGGCCCGACGCATTGGGAATCACCCCTAGGTCGGTAATGAACTCCTTCATCCAGACTGCTTCCTGTGCTGCCTCCGAGGCTGCCATGTACTCCGCTTCACATGTAGATCCCGCCACGACGCTTTGCTTGCAACTGCACCAGCTTACTGCTCCTCCATTCAAAATATACACGTATCCGGTTTGTGACTTCGAGTCATCCAGATCTGTGTCGAAGCTAGCGTCGACGTAACCCTTTACGACGAGCTCTTCGTCACCTCCATAAACGAGAAACATATCCTTAGTCCTCTTCAGGTACTTCAGGATATTCTTGACCGCTGTCCAGTGTTCCATGCCGGGATTACTTTGGTACCTTCCTACCAAACTTACGGCAAGGTTTACATCAGGTCTGGTACACAGCATGGCATACATAATAGACCCTATGGCCGAGGCATAGGGGATGACACTCATCTTTTCTCTATCTTCTGCCGTGGTCGGGCATTGAGCCGTGCTCAATTGCACACCTTGCAATACAGGCAAGAACCCCTTCTTGGACTGATCCATATTGAACTTCTTCAATATCTTGTCAAGGTATGTACTCTGTGAAAGACCAATGAGGCGTCTTGATCTATCTCTATAGATCTTGATGCCTAATATATAAGCAGCTTCTCCAAGGTCCTTCATTGAAAAACACTTATTCAAATAGGCCTTTATACTTTCCAAGAATTCTATATCATTTCCCATCAATAGTATGTCATCCACATATAATATGAGAAATGCTACAGAGCTCCCACTCACTTTCTTGTAAACACAGGCTTCTCCATAAGTCTGTGTAAACCCAAACGCTTTGATCATCTCATCAAAGCGAATGTTCCAACTCCGAGATGCTTGCACCAGCCCATAGATTGAGCGCTGGAGCTTGCATACTTTGTTAGCATTCTTAGGATCGACAAAACCTTCCGGCTGCATCATATACAACTCTTCCTTAAGGAAGCCGTTAAGGAATGCCGTTTTGACGTCCATCTGCCATATCTCATAATCATAGTATGCGGCAATTGCTAACATGATTCGGACGGACTTCAGCTTCGCTACGGGTGAGAAAGTCTCATCGTAGTCAACCCCTTGAACTTGTCGATAACCCTTAGCGACAAGTCGAGCTTTGTAGATGGTCACATTACCATCCGCGTCCGTCTTCTTCTTAAAGATCCATTTGTTTTCTATGGCTCGCCGATCATCGGGCAAGTCAGTCAAAGTCCATACTTCGTTTTCATACATGGATCCTATCTCGGATTTCATGGCTTCTAGCCATTTGTCGGAATCCGGGCCCGCCATCGCTTCTTCATAGTTCGAAGGTTCACCGTTGTCTAACAACATGATTTCCAGGACAGGGTTGCCGTACCACTCTGGTGCGGAACGTGTCCTTGTGGACCTACGAAGTTCAGTAGTAACTTGATCCGAAGCTTCATGATCATCATCATTAACTTCCTCCCCAGTCGGTGTAGGCACCACAGGAACATCTTCCCGCGCTGCGCTACTTTCCGGTTCGGAAGGGGTGACTATCACCTCATCAAGTTCCACTTTCCTCCCACTCAATTCTTTCGAGAGAAACTCCTTCTCCAGAAAGGACCCGTTCTTGGCAACGAAGATCTTGCCTTCGGATCTGAGGTAGAAGGTATACCCAATAGTTTCCTTAGGGTATCCTATGAAGACGCATTTCTCCGACTTGGGTTCGAGCTTTTCAGGTTGAAGTTTCTTGACATAAGCATCGCATCCCCAAACTTTTAGAAACGACAGGTTAGGTTTCTTCCCAAACCATAATTCATACGGTGTCGTCTCAACGGATTTCGACGGAGCCCTATTTAAAGTGAATGCGGCAGTCTCTAAAGCATAGCCCCAAAATGAGAGCGGTAAATCGGTAAGAGACATCATAGATCGCACCATATCCAATAGAGTGCGATTACGACGTTCGGACACACCATTTCTCTGAGGTGTTCCAGGCGGCGTGAGTTGTGAAACTATTCCACATTTCCTTAAGTGTGTACCAAACTCGTGACTTAAATATTCTCCACCACGGTCTGATCGTAAGAATTTTATTTTCCTGTCATGTTGATTCTCAACCTCACTCTGAAATTCCTTGAACTTTTCAAAGGTTTCAGACTTGTGTTTCATTAGGTAGACATACCCATATCTACTTAAATCATCAGTGAGAGTGAGAACATAACGATATCCTCCGCGAGCCTCAACACTCATTGGACCGCACACATCGGTATGTATGATTTCCAATAAGTTGGTTGCTCGCTCCATTGTTCTGGAGAACGGAGTCTTGGTCATCTTACCCATGAGGCATGGTTCGCATGTGTCAAATGATTCATAATCAAGACACTCCAAAAGTCCATCTGCATGGAGCTTCTTCATGCGCTTGACACCAATGTGACCAAGGCGGCAGTGCCACGAGTATGTGGGACTATCGTTATCAACTTTACATCTTTTGGTATTCACACTATGAATATGTGTAACATCACGTTCGAGTCATCAAGAATAAACCATTGACCAGCGGGGCATGACCATAAAACATATCTCTCAAATAAATAGAACAACCATTATTCTCGGATTTAAATGAGTAGCCATCTCGAATTAAACGAGATCCAGATACAATGTTCATGCTCAAAGCTGGCACTAAATAACAATTATTGAGGTTTAAAACTAATCCCGTAGGTAGATGCAGAGGTAGCGTGCCGACGGCGATCACATCGACCTTGGAACCATTCCCGACGCGCATCGTCACCTCGTCCTTTGCCAGTCTCCGTTTATTCCGCAGTTCCTGTTTTGAGTTACAAATATGAGCAACCGCACCGGTATCAAATACCCAGGAGCTACTACGAGTACTGGTAAGGTACACATCAATTACATGTATATCACATATACCTTTGGTGTTGCCGGCTTTCTTGTCCGCTAAGTATTTGGGGCAGTTCCGCTTCCAGTGACCACTTCCCTTGCAATAAAAGCACTCAGTCTCAGGCTTGGGTCCATTCCTTGACTTCTTCCCGGCAACTGGCTTACCGGGAGCGGCAACTCCCTTGCCGTCCTTCTTAAAGTTCTTCTTACCCTTGCCCTTCTTGAACTTAGTGGTTTTATTCACCATCAACACTTGATGTTCTTTTCTGATCTCCACCTCCGCTGATTTCAGCATCGAATATACCTCAGGAATGGTCTTTTCCATCCCTTGCATATTGAAGTTCATCACAAAGCTCTTGTAGCTTGGTGGAAGCGACTGGAGGATTCTGTCAATGACCGCGTCATCCGGGAGATTAACTCCCAGCTGGGATAAGCGGTTGTGTAACCCAGACATTCTGTGTTGGGGAACGTAGCAGAAATTCAAAATTTTCTACGCATCACCAAGATCAATCTATGGAGTAATCTAGCAATGAGGGGAAGGGGAGTGCATCTACATACCCTTGTAGATCGCGATGCGGAAGCGTTGCAAGAACGCGGATGAGGGAGTCGTACTCGTAGCGATTCAGATCGCGGTTGATTCCGATCTGAGCACCGAAGAACGGTGCCTCCGCGTTCAACACACGTGCAGCCCGGTGACGTCTCCCACGCCTTGATCCAGCAAGGAGAGAGGGAGAGGTTGGGGAAGACTCCATCCAGCAGCAGCACGACGGCGTGGTGGTGATGGAGGAGCGTGGCAATCCCGCAGGGCTTCGCCAAGCACCGCGGGAGAGGAGGAGGAGGGAGAGGGGTAGGGCTGCGCCGAAAGAGAGACGTTCTCGTGTGTTGGGCAGCCCCAAACCTCAACTATATATAGGGGGGGGAGGGGGCTGCGCCCCCTCTAGGGTTCCCACCCCAAGGGTGGCGGCCAGCCCTAGATCCCATCTAGGGGGCGGCCAAGGGGAGGAGAGGGGGGGCGCCACTAGGGTGGGCCTTAAGGCCCATCTGGACCTAGGGTTTGCCCCCTCCCACTCTCCCATGCGCCTTGGGCCTTGGTGGGGGGGCGCACCAGCCCACCTGGGGCTGGTCCCCTCCCACACTTGGCCCACGCAGCCTTCTGGGGCTGGTGGCCCCACTTGGTGGACCCCCGGGACCCTCCCGGTGGTCCCGGTACATTACCGATATCACCCGAAACTTTTCCGGTGACCAAAACAGGACTTCCCATATATAAATCTTTACCTCCGGACCATTCCGGAACTCCTCGTGACGTCCGGGATCTCATCCGGGACTCCGAACAACATTCGGTAACCACGTACATACTTTCCCTATAACCCTAGCGTCATCGAACCTTAAGTGTGTAGACCCTACGGGTTCGGGAACCATGCAGACATGACCGAGACGTTCTCCGGTCAATAACCAACAGCGGGATCTGGATACCCATGTTGGCTCCCACATGTTCCACGATGATCTCATCGGATGAACCACGATGTCGGGGATTCAATCAATCCCGTATCAATTCCCTTTGTCTATCGGTATGTTACTTGCCCGAGATTCGATCGTCGGTATCCCTATACCTTGTTCAATCTCGTTACCGGCAAGTCTCTTTACTCGTTCCGTAACTCACATCATCCCGTGATCAACTCCTTGGTCACATTGTGCACATTATGATGATGTCCTACCGAGTGGGCCCAGAGATACCTCTCCGTTTACACGGAGTGACAAATCCCAGTCTCGATTCGTGCCAACCCAACAGACACTTTCGGAGATACCTGTAGTGCACCTTTATAGCCACCCAGTTACGTTGTGACGTTTGGTACACCCAAAGCATTCCTACGGTATCCGGGAGTTGCACAATCTCATGGTCTAAGGAAATGATACTTGACATTAGAAAAGCTCTGAGCAAACGAACTACACGATCTTGTGCTAGGCTTAGGATTGGGTCTTGTCCATCACATCATTCTCCTAATGATGTGATCCCGTTATCAACGACATCCAATGTCCATGGTCAGGAAACCGTAACCATCTATTGATCAACGAGCTAGTCAACTAGAGGCTTACTAGGGACATGGTGTTGTCTATGTATCCACACATGTATCTGAGTTTCCTATCAATACAATTCTAGCATGGATAATAAACGATTATCATGAACAAGGAAATATAATAATAACCTATTTATTATTGCCTCTAGGGCATATTTCCAACAGTCTCCCACTTGCACTAGAGTCAATAATCTAGTCCACATCACCATGTGATTAACACTCATAGGTCACATCACCATGTGACCAACATCCAAAGAGTTTACTAGAGTCAACAATCTAGTTCACATCACTATGTGATTAACACTCAATGAGTTCTGGTTTGATCATGTTATGCTTGTGAGAGAGGTTATTAGTCAACGGGTCTGAACCTTTCAGATCCGTGTGTGCTTTACGAATATCTATGTCATCTTGTGGATGCTACCACGCGCTACTTGGAGCCATTTCAAATAATTGCTCTACTATACGAATCCGGTTTACTACTCAGAGTCATCCGGATTAGTGTCAAAGTTCGCATCGACGTAACCCTTTACGACGAACTCCTTTTCACCTCCATAATCGAGAAAATTCCTTAGTCCACTAGATACTAAGGATAAGTTCGACCGCTGTCATGTGATCCATTCCCGGATCACTATTGTACCCCTTGACCAACTCATGGCAAGGCACACTTCATGTGCGGTACACAGCATAGCATACTGTAGAGCCTACGTCTAAAGCATAGGGGACGACCTTCGTCCTTTCTCTCTCTTCTGCTGTGGTCAGGTCTTGAGTCTTACTCAATACTCACACCTTGTAACACAGCCAAGAACTCCTTCTTTGCTGATCTATTTTGAACTCTTTCAAAATCATGTCAAGGTGTGCGTTCTTTGAAAGTATCATCAGGCGTCTTGATCTATCTCTATAGATCTTGATGCCCAATATGTAAGCAGCTTTATCCAGGTCTTCCTTTGAAAAACTCCTTTCAAACAACCCTTTATGCTTTCCAGAAATTTTACATCATTTCGGATCAACAATATGTCATTCACATATACTTATCAGAAATGTTGTAGCGCTCCCACTCACTTTATTGTAAATACAAGTTTCTAACAAACTTTGTATAAACCCAAAAACTTTGATCACTCCATCAAAGCGTATATTCTGACTCCGAGATGCTTGCTCTAGTCCATGGAAGGATCGCTGGAGCTAGCATACCTTTTAGCATCCTTAGGATCGACAAAACCTTTCTGATTGTATCACATACAACCTTTCCTTACGAAAACTGGTAAGGAAACTTGTTTTGACATCCATCTGCCAGATTTCATAAATGCAGCTAATGCTAACATGATTCCGACGGACTTAAGCATCGCTACGGATGAGAAAATCTCATCGTAGTCAACTCCTTGAACTTGTGGAAATACTCTTTGCCACAAGTCGAGCTTCATAGACGGTAACATTACCGTCCACGTCCGTCTTCTTCTCAAAGATCCATTTATCTCGGATTTCATGGCTTCTAACCATTTGTCGGAATATGGGCCCACCATCGCTTCTCCATAGCTCGTAGGTTCAGTATTGTCCAACAACATGATATCTCAGACAGGATCACGTACCACTCTGAAGTAGCACGCATCCTCGTCGTCCTACGAGGTTTGGTAGTGACTTGATCCGAAGTTTCATGATCACTATCATAAGCTTCCACTTCAATTGGTGTAGGTGCCACAGGAACAACTTCCTGTGCCCTGCTACACACTAGTTGAAGTGACGGTTCAATAACCTTATCAAGTCTCCACCATCCTCCCACTCAATTCTTTCGAGAGAAACTTTTCCTCGAGAAAGGACTCGTTTCTAGAAGCAATTACTTTTGCTTCCAGATCTGAAATAGGAGGTATACCCAACTGTTTTGGGTATTCTATGAAGATGCATTTATCCGCTTTGGGTTCGAGCTTATCAGCCTGAAACTTTTTCACATAAGCATCGCAGCCCCAAACTTTTAAGAAACGACAACTTAGGTTTCTCTAAACGGTGTCGTCTCAACGGAATTGCGTGGTGCCCCTTTTAAAGTGAATGCGGTTGTCTCTAATGCCTAACCCATAAACGATAGTGGTAATTCGATAAGAGACATCATGGTATGCACCATATCCAATAGGGTGCAGTTATGATGTTCGGACACACCATCACACTATGGTGTTCCAGGCGGTATTAATTGTGAAACACTTTCCACAATGTCTTAATTGTGTGCCAAACTCGTAACTCAGATACTCATCTCTATGATCATATCACAGACATTTTATCCTCTTGTCACGACGATCTTCAACTTCACTCTGAAATTACTTGAACCTTTCAATAATTCAGACTTGTGTTTCATCAAGTAAATACACTCAGCATCTACTCAAATCATCTGTGAAGTAAGAACATAACGATATCCACTGCATGCCTCAGCACTCATTGGACTGCATACATCAAAATGTATTACTTCCAATAAGTTGCTCTCTTGTTCCATCTTACTGAAAACGAGGCCTTTCAGTCATCTTGCCCATGTGGTATGATTTGCATGTCTCAAGTGATTCAAAATCAAGTGAGTCCAAACGATCCATCTGCATGGAGTTTCTTCATGCATATATACCAATAGACATGGTTCGCATGTCTCAATCTTTTCAAAAACGAGTGAGTCCAAAGATCCATCTACATGGAGCTTCTTCATGCGTTCTATACCAATATGACTCAAATGGCAGTGCCACAAGTATGTGGTACTATCATTACTATTTATCTTTGGCATGAACATGTGTATCACTACGATCGAGATTCATTTTAGGTGCAAGACCATTGAAGGTATTATTCAAATAAACAGAGTAACCATTATTCTCCTTAAATGAATAACCGTATTGCGATAAACATAATCCAATCATTGCTCAACGCAAACACCAAATCTCGATGGTAGAGGGAGCATGCGATGCTTGATCACATCAACCTTGGAAACACTTCCAACACATATCGTCATCTCACCTTTAGCTAGTCTCCGTTTATTCCGCAGCTTTTATTTCGAGTTACTAACACTTAGCAACCGAACCGGTATCTAATACCCTGGTGCTGCTAGGAGTACTAGTAAAGTACACATTCATATAATGTATATCCAATATACTTCTGTCGACCTTGCCTGCCTTCTCATCTACCAAGTATCTAGGGTAGTACTGCTTCAGTGACCGTTCCCCTCATTACAGAAGCACTTAGTCTCGGGTTTGGGTTCAACCTTGGGATTCTTCACTAGAGCAGCAAATGATTTGCTGTTTCATGAAGTATCCCTTTTGCCCTTGCCCTTCTAGAAACTAGTGGTTTTACTAACCATCAACAATTGATGCTCCTTCTTGATTTCTACTTTCGCGGTGTCAAACATCGCGAGTTGCTCAAGGATCATCAATCCTTGATATGTTATAGTTCATCACGAAGCTCTAATAGCTTGGTGGCAGTGACTATGGAGAACCATCACTATCTCATCTGGAAGATTAACTCCCACTCGATTCAAGCGATTGTAGTACTCAGACAATCTGAGCACATGCTCAACGATTGAGCTTTTCTCCCTTAGTTTGCAGGCTTAAGAAACTTGTCAGAGGTCTCATACCTCTTGACGTGGGCACTAGTCTGAAATCCCAATTTCAGTCTTCGGAACATCTCATATGTTCTGTGACGTTTCAAAAACGTTTTTGGTGCCACAATTTTAAACCGTTAGCATTACGCACTGAACTATCACGTAGTCATCAAAACGTGTATGTCAGATGTTTCGCAACATCTACAGACGACGCTGAGGTTCAGCACACCGAGCGGTGCATTAAGGACATAAGCCTTCTGTGCAGCAATGAGGACAATCCTCAGTTTACGGACCCAGTCCGCATAATTGCTACTACCAACTTTCAACTAAATTTTCTCTAGGAACATATCTTAAACAGTAGAACTAAAGCGTATGACATAATTTGCAAAGACCTTTTGACTATGTTCATGATAATGAAGTTCATCTGATTATTGAACTCCCACTCAGATAGACATCCCTCTAGTCATCTAAGTGATACATGATCCGAGTCAAACTAGGCCGTGTCCGATCATCACGTGAGACGGACTAGTCATCATCGGTGAACATCTCCATGTTGATCGTATCTACTATACGACTCATGTTCGACCTTTCGGTCTCTTGTGTTCCGAGGCCATGTCTGTACATGCTAGGCTCGTCAAGTCAACCTAAGTGTTTCGCATGTGTTCCGAGGCCATGTCTGTACATGCTAGGCTCGTCAACACCCGTTGTATTCGAACGTTAGAATCTATCACACCCGATCATCACGTGGTGCTTCGAAACAACGAACCTTCGCAACGGTGCACAGTTAGGGGGAACACGTCTCTTGAAATTTTAGTGAGGGATCATCTTACTTACTACCGTCGTTCTAAGCAAATAAGATGCATAACATGATAAACATCACATGCAATCAAATAGTGACATGATATGGCCAATATCATTTTGCTCCTTTGATCTCCATCTTCGGGGCACCATGATCATCTTTGTCACCGGCATGACACCATGATCTCCATCATTGTGTCTTCATGAAGTTGTCACGCCAACGATTACTTCTACTTCTATGGCTAACGCGCTTAGCAATAAAGTAAAGTAATTTACATGGCGTTATTCAATGACACGCAGGTCATACAAAAAATAAAGACAACTCCTATGGCTCCTGCCGGTTGTCATACTCATCGACATGCAAGTCGTGATTCCTATTACAAGAATATGATCAATCTCATACATCACATATATCATTCATCACATCTTCTGGCCATATCACATCACATAGCACATGCTGCAAAAACAAGTTAGACGTCCTCTAATTGTTGTTGCAAGTTTTTACGTGGCTTGTATAGGTTTCTAGCAAGAACGTTTCTTACCTACGTAAAACCACAACGTGATATGCCAATTTCTATTTACCCTTCATAAGGACCCTTTTCATCGAATCCGTTCCGACTAAAGTGGGAGAGACAGACACCCGCTAGCCACCTTATGCAACTAGTGCATGTCAGTCGGTGGAACCTGTCTCACGTAAGCGTACGTGTAAGGTCGGTCCGGGCCGCTTCATCCCACAATGCCGCCGAAACAAGATAAGACTAGTAGCGGCAAGAAGAATTGGCAACATCTACGCCCACAACTACTTTGTGTTCTACTCGTGCATAGAAACTACGCATAGACCTAGCTCATGATGCCACTGTTGGGGAACGTAGCAGAAATTCAAAATTTTCTACGCATCACCAAGATCAATCTATGGAGTAATCTAGCAACGAGGGGAAGGGGAGTGCATCTACATACCCTTGTAGATCGCGATGCGGAAGCGTTGCAAGAACGCGGATGAGGAGTCGTACTCGTAGCGATTCAGATCGCGGTTGATTCCGATCTAAGCACCGAAGAACGGTGCCTCCGCGTTCAACACACGTGCAGCCCGGTGACGTCTCCCACGCCTTGATCCAGCAAGGAGAGAGGGAGAGGTTGGGGAAGACTCCATCCAGCAGCAGCACGACGGCGTGGTGGTGATGGAGGAGCGTGGCAATCCCGCAGGGCTTCGCCAAGCACCGCGGGAGAGGAGGAGGAGGGAGAGGGGTAGGGCTGCGCCGAAAGAGAGACGTTCTCATGTGTTGGGCAGCCCCAAACCTCAACTATATATAGGGGGGGAGGGGGCTGCGCCCCCTCTAGGGTTTCCACCCCAAGGGCTGGCGGCCAGCCCTAGATCCCATCTAGGGGGCGGCCAAGGGGAGGAGAGGGGGGGGCGCCACTAGGGTGGGCCTTAAGGCCCATCTGGACCTAGGGTTTGCCCCCTCCCACTCTCCCATGCGCCTTGGGCCTTGGTGGGGGGGCGCACCAGCCCACCTGGGGCTGGTCCCCTCCCACACTTGGCCCACGCAGCCTTCTGGGGCTGGTGGCCCCACTTGGTGGACCCCCGGGACCCTCCCGGTGGTCCCGGTACATTACCGATATCACCCGAAACTTTTCCGGTGACCAAAACAGGACTTCCCATATATAAATCTTTACCTCCGGACCATTCCGGAACTCCTCGTGACGTCCGGGATCTCATCCGGGACTCCGAACAACATTCGGTAACCACGTACATACTTTCCCTATAACCCTAGCGTCATCGAACCTTAAGTGTGTAGACCCTACGGGTTCGGGAACCATGCAGACATGACCGAGACGTTCTCCGGTCAATAACCAACAGCGGGATCTGGATACCCATGTTGGCTCCCACATGTTCCACGATGATCTCATCGGATGAACCACGATGTCGGGGATTCAATCAATCCCGTATACAATTCCCTTTGTCTATCGGTATGTTACTTGCCCGAGATTCGATCGTCGGTATCCCTATACCTTGTTCAATCTCGTTACCGGCAAGTCTCTTTACTCGTTCCGTAACTCACATCATCCCGTGATCAACTCCTTGGTCACATTGTGCACATTATGATGATGTCCTACCGAGTGGGCCCAGAGATACCTCTCCGTTTACACGGAGTGACAAATCCCAGTCTCGATTCGTGCCAACCCAACAGACACTTTCGGAGATACCTGTAGTGCACCTTTATAGCCACCCAGTTACGTTGTGACGTTTGGTACACCCAAAGCATTCCTACGGTATCCGGGAGTTGCACAATCTCATGGTCTAAGGAAATGATACTTGACATTAGAAAAGCTCTGAGCAAACGAACTACACGATCTTGTGCTAGGCTTAGGATTGGGTCTTGTCCATCACATCATTCTCCTAATGATGTGATCCCGTTATCAACAACATCCAATGTCCATGGTCAGGAAACCGTAACCATCTATTGATCAACGAGCTAGTCAACTAGAGGCTTACTAGGGACATGGTGTTGTCTATGTATCCACACATGTATCTGAGTTTCCTATCAATACAATTCTAGCATGGATAATAAACGATTATCATGAACAAGGAAATATAATAATAACCTATTTATTATTGCCTCTAGGGCATATTTCCAACATTCTGAGTATGTGCTCACTAACAGAACTATTCTCCTCCATTTTACAGCTGAAGAACTTGTCGGAGACTTCATATCTCTCGACCCGGGCATGAGCTTGGAAAACCATTTTCAGCTCCTCGAACATCTCATATGCTCCATGTTTCTCAAAACGCTTTTGGAGACCCGGTTCTAAGCTGTAAAGCATGCCGCACTGAACGAGGGAGTAATCATCAGCACGTGATTGCCAAGCGTTCATAACGTCTTGGTTCTGAGGGATTGGTGCTTCACCTAGCGGTGCTTCTAGGACATAATCTTTCTTGGCAGCTATGAGGATGATCCTCAGGTTCTGGACCCAGTCCGTATAGTTACTGCCATCATCTTTCAGCTTGGTTTTCTCTAGGAACGCGTTGAAGTTGAGGACAACGTGGGCCATTTGATCTACAAGACATAGTGTAAAGATTTTAGACTAAGTTCATGATAATTAAGTTCATATAATCAAATTATTCAATGAACTCCCACTCAGATAGACATCCCTCTAGTCATCTAAGTGAAACATGATCCGAGTTAACTAGGCCGTGTCCGATCATCACGTGACACGGACTAGTCAAGATCGGTGAACATCTCCATGTTGATCGTATCTTCTATACGACTCATGCTCGACCTTTCGGTCCTCCGTGTTCCGAGGCCATGTCTGTACATGCTAGGCTCGTCAAGTCAACCTAAGTGTATTGCGTGTGTTCCGAGGCCATGTCTGTACATGCTAGGCTCGTCAACACCCGTTGTATGCGAACGTTAGAATCTATCACACCCGATCATCACGTGGTGCTTCGAAACAACGAACCTTCGCAACGGTGCACAGTTAGGGGGAACACTTTCTTGAAATTATCATAAGGGATCATCTTACTTACTACCGTCGTTCTAAGCAAATAAGATGCAAAACATGATAAACATCACATGCAATCAAATAGTGACATGATATGGCCAATATCATTTTGCTCCTTTGATCTCCATCTTCGGGGCACCATGATCATCTTCGTCACCGGCATGACACCATGATCTCCATCATCATGATCTCCATCATTGTGTCTTCATGAAGTTGTCACGCCAACGATTACTTCTACTTCTATGGCTAACGCGTTTAGCAATAAAGTAAAGTAATTTACATGGCGTTATTCAATGACACGCAGGTCATACAAAATAATAAAGACAACTCCTATGGCTCCTGCCGGTTGTCATACTCATCGACATGCAAGTCGTGATTCCTATTACAAGAATATGATCAATCTCATACATCACATATATCATTCATCACATCTTCTGGCCATATCACATCACATAGCACATGCTGCAAAAACAAGTTAGACGTCCTCTAATTGTTGTTGCAAGTTGGTACGTGGTTTGTAGGTTTCTAGCAAGAACGTTTCTTACCTACGTATGACCACAACGTGATTTGCCAATTTCTATTTACCCTTCATAAGGACCCTTTTCATCGAATCCGTTCCGACTAAAGTAGGAGAGACAGACACCCGCTAGCCACCTTATGCAACTAGTGCATGTCAGTCGGTGGAACCTGTCTCACATAAGCGTACGTGTAAGGTCGGTCCGGGCCGCTTCATCCCACAATACCGCCGAAACAAGATAAGACTAGTAGCGGCAAGAATAATTGGCAA
This sequence comes from Triticum aestivum, assembly GCF_018294505.1. Lineage (NCBI taxonomy): Eukaryota > Viridiplantae > Streptophyta > Magnoliopsida > Poales > Poaceae > Triticum > Triticum aestivum. The sequence continues at coordinate 326,764,085 of NC_057799.1, forward strand.
CATCAACGCCCACAACTGCTTTGTGTTCTACTCGTGCATAGTAACTACGCATAGGCCTGGCTCATGATGCCACTGTTGAGGATCGTAGCAGAATTTTAAAATTTTCCTACGCTCACCAAGATCCATCTATGGAGTATACTAGCAACGAGGGGAAATAAGTGCATCTACATACCCTTGTAGATCGCGAGCGGAAGCGTTCCAATGAATGTGGTTGATGGAGTCGTACTCGCCGTGATCCAAATCACCGATGACCGAGTGCCGAACGGACGGCACCTCCGCGTTCAACACACGTACGGTGCAGCGACGTCTCCTCCTTCTTGATCCAGCAAGGGGGAAGGAGAGGTTTACGGAGATCCAGCAGCACGACGGCGTGGTGGTGGATGTAGCGGGATCTCGGCAGGGCTTCGCCGAGCGCCTGCGAGAGGAAGAGGTGTAGCAGGGGAGGAGGGAGGCGCCCAAGGCTGTAATGTTGCTGCCCTCCCTCCCCCCTTTATATAGGCCCCCTGGGAGGGGGGGCGCCGGCCTGGAACCCATCTGGAGGGGGGGCGGTGGCCAGGGGGGTAACTTACCCCCCAAGTCAAGTGGGGCGCCCCCCCACCCTAGGGTTTCCAACCCTAGGCGCAGGGGGAAGGCCCATGGGGGGCGCCCCAGCCCACTAAGGGCTGTTTCCCATCCCACTTTAGCCCATGGGGCCCTCCGGGATAGGTGGCCCCACTCGGTGGACCCCCGGGACCCTTCGGGTGGTCCCGGTACAATACCGATAACCCCCGAAACTTTCCCGGTGGCCGAAACTGGACTTCCTATATATAATTCTTCACCTCCGGACCATTCCGGAACTCCTCATGACGTCCGGGATCTCATTCGGGACTCCAAACAACTTTCGGGTTTCCGCATACTCATATCTCTACAACCCTAGCGTCACCGAACCTTAAGTGTGTAGACCCTACGGGTTCGGGAGACATGCAGACATGACCGAGACGCCTCTCCGGTCAATAACCAACAGCGGGATCTGGATACCCATGTTGGCGCCCACATGTTCCACGATGATCTCATTGGTTGAAACACGATGTTGAGGATTCAATCAATCCCGTATGCAATTCTCTTTGTCAATCGGTATGTTACTTGCCCGAGATTCGATCGTCGGTATCCCAATACCTTGTTCAATCTCGTTACCGGCAAGTCTCTTTACTCGTACCGCAATGCATGATCCCGTGACTAACGCCTTAGTCACATTGAGCTCATTATGATGATGCATTACCGAGTGGGCCCAGAGATACCTCTCCGTCACACGGAGTGACAAATCCCAGTCTCGATCCGTGCCAACCCAACAGACACTTTCGGAGATACCCGCAGTGTACCTTTATAGTCACCCAGTTACGTTGTGACGTTTGGCACACCCAAAGCACTCCTACGGTATCCGGGAGTTGCACGATCTCATGGTCTAAGGAATAGATACCTGACATTGGAAAAGCTCTAGCAAACGAAACTACACGATCTTTTATGCTATGCTTAGGATTGGGTCTTGTCCATCACATCATTCTCCTAATGATGTGATCCCGTTATCAATGACATCCAATGTCCATAGTCAGGAAACCGTGACTATCTGTTGATCAACGAGCTAGCCAACTAGAGGGTTACTAGGGACACGCTGTGGTCTATGTATTCACACATGTATTACGATTTCCGGAAAATACAATTATAGCATGAACAATAGACAATTATCATGAACAAAGAAATATAATAATAACCATTTATTATTGCCTCTAGGGCATATTTCCAACAAAATGATGATACCATGCCAAGTTCCAACATTTTCAGAGTTCATTTTGTAGTGATTTTCAATTTCACCGCCATTTAGCTCTCTAAACAAATCTGTAAATGACTGAAAAACAGCAAATGATGTCAGAACGTGTTGGAAATTGATGACGTTGCTTTGAATGATGCATACTGAACGCAAAAATAGGCTGGAGTTCAAATAAGTTTAAAAAACATTGAAGTGCCCGTGTAACAGATGAGTTCTCGTGCGAAACCCTGATACTCCGAAAGAGATTGTCCAGTTTGTACACGAGGTGCGTCCAGTTTTCGCCGTGACCCTCTCTACTCTTTTGCACATGCTATGCGGGCGAAATGATGATACCATGCCAAGTTCCAACATTTTCAGAGTTCACTTTGTAGTGATTTTCAATTTCACCGTCATTTAGCTCTCTAAACAAATCGGTAAATGACTGAATAACAGCAAATGATGTCAGAAAGTGTTGGAAATTGATGACGTCACTTTGAAAGATGCATACTGAACGCAAAAATAGGCTGGAGTTCAAATAAGTTTAAAAAACATTGAAGTGCCCGTGTAACAGATGAGTTCTCGTGCGAAACCCTGATACTCCGAAAGAGATTGTCCAGTTTGTACACGAGGTGCGTCCAGTTTTCGCCGTGACCCTCTCTACTCTTTTGCACATGCTATGCGGGCAAAATAATGATACCCTGCCAAGTTCCAACATTTTCAGAGTTCATTTTGTAGTGATTTTCAATTTCACCGTCACTTAGCTCTCTAAACAAATCGGTAAATGACTGAAAAACAACAAATGATGTCAGAACGTGTTGGAAATTGATGACGTCGCTTTGAAAGATGCATACTGAACGCAAAAATAGGCTGGAGTTCAGATAAGTTTAAAAAACATTGAAGTGCCCGTGTAACAGATGAGTTCTCGTCCGAAACCCTGATACTTCGAAAGAGATTTTCCAGTTTGTACACGAGGTGCGTCCAGTTTTCGCCGTGACCCTCTCTATTCTTTTGCACATGCTATGCGGGCGAAATGATGATACCATGCCAAGTTCCAACATTTTCAGAGTTCATTTTGTAGTGATTTTCAATTTCACCGTCATTTAGCTCCCTAAACAAATCGATAAATGACTGAAAAACAACAAATGATGTCAGAACGTGTTGGAAATTGATGACGTCACTTTGAATCATGCATACATAACGCAAAAATAGGCTGGAGTTCAAATAAGTTTAAAAAACATTGAAGTGCCAGTGTAACAGATGAGTTCTCGTCCGAAACCTTGAATCTCTGAAAGACATTGTCCAGTTTGTACACGAGGTGCGTCCAGTTTTCGTCGTGACCCTCTCTACTCTTTTGCACATGCTATGCGGGCGAAATGATGATACCATGCCAAGTTCCAACATTTTCAGAGTTCATTTTGTAGTGATTTTCAATTTCACCATCATTTAGCTCTCTAAACAAATCGGTAAATGACTGAAGAACAACAAATGATGTCAGAACGTGTTGGAAATTGATGACGTCGCTTTGAAAGATGCATACTGAACGCAAAAATAGGCTGGAGTTCAAATAAGTTAGAAAACATTGAAGTGCCCGTGTAACAGATGAGTTCTCGTCCGAAACCCTGATACTCCGAAAGAGATTGTCCAGTTTGTACACGAGGTGCGTCCAGTTTTCGCCGTGACCCTCTCTACTCTTTTGCACATGCTATGCGGGCGAAATGATGATACCATGCCAAGTTCCAACATTTTCAGAGTTCATTTTGTAGTGATTTTCAATTTCACCGTCATTTAGCTCTCTAAACAAATCGGTAAATGACTGAAAAACAGCAAATGATGTCAGAACGTGTTGGAAATTGATGACGTCGCTTTGAATGATGCATACTGAACGCAAAAATAGGCTGGAGTTCAAATAAGTTTAAAAAAACATTGAAGTGCCCGTGTAACAGATGAGTTCTCGTGCGAAACCCTGATACTCCGAAAGAGATTGTCCAGTTTGTACACGAGGTGCGTCCAGTTTTCTCCGTGACCCTCTCTACTCTTTTGCACATGCTATGCAGGGCGAAATGATGATACCATGCCAAGTTCCAACATTTTCAGAGTTCATTTTGTAGCGATTTTCAATTTCACCGTCATTTAGCTCTCTAAACAAATCGGTAAATGACTGAAAAACAGCAAATGATGTCAGAACGTGTTGGAAATTGATGACGTCGCTTTGAAAGATGCATACTGAACGCAAAAATAGACTGGAGTTCAAATAAGTTTAAAAAACATTGAAGTGCCCGTGTAACAGATGAGTTCTCGTCCGAAACCTTGATACTCCGAAAGAGATTGTCCAGTTTGTACACGAGGTGCGTCCAGTTTTCGCCGTGACCCTCTCTACTCTTTTGCACATGCTATGCGGGCGAAATGATGATACCATGCCAAGTTCCAACATTTTCAGAGTTCATTTTGTAGTGATTTTCAATTTCACCGTCATTTAGCTCTCTAAACAAATCGGTAATTGACTGAAAAACAGCAAATGATGTCAGAACGTGTTGGAAATTGATGACGTCGCTTTGAAGGATGCATACTGAATGCAAAAATAGGCTGGAGTTCAAATGACTAAAAAATAGCAAATGATGTTAGAACGTGTTGGAAATTGATGACGTCGCTTTGAATGGTGTGTACGGAACGCAAAAAAGTCTGGAGTTGTAATAAGTTTTAAAAAATGAAGTGCCCATGTAACAGATGAGTTCTCGTCAGAAACCCTGATACTTCGAAAGAGATTGTCCAGTTTGTACACGAAGTGCGTCCAGTTTTTGCCATAACACAAGAAGTCCGGAGTTGTAATAAGTTATTAAAGATAAAAAGACCCTGATACTTCGAAAGAGATTGTCCAGTTTGTACACGAAGTGCGTCCAGTTTTTGCTGTAACACAAGAAGTCCGGAGTTGTAATAAGTTATTAAAGATAAAAAAAGGCACAATGCTCGTTAATTAGCTTCAAGCCTTTCGGAATAGTGCAAACTGCACTGCACATAGCTCCATGCAGTCTACACTATTCCTCAAGGCTTAAAGCTAAGCAACGTGCAGATGAGCATTGCACCTCTCCTTCATCGTCTCTGCACTCAGGGCTTATAAACCGCTCGTAGTGCCTCTCTCTTCGCGAGGTGGGACTAAAAAACAGCTTACTAAGAAACTATAGTACCGGTTCATGGCACGAACCGGTACTAAAGGTGCCTGTGGGGCCCCAGCCTGACCCCAGCCTGATGCAGCATCATTAGTACCGGTTCATGACACGAACCGGTACAAAAGGTTGCTCACGAACCGGTACTAATGATCTTCGCCCGCCTAGCCGTTAGAACCGGCACTAATGTACACATTAGTGCCGGCTCAAAATCAAACCGGCACTAATGTGCTTCACATTTGACCCTTTTTCTACTAGTGTCGGTCACGAAATTTCGACTCAGCAAGACGCCACAAACGGGCCTCAAACGCCTGGACTGACCGGGACCCCTCATATCCAACCCAAATATGGGGTGGATATGGAGCAGCCCGGGCGCGTCCAGGCGCGTCCGTCATGTCGGCTTGGCCCAGCCTGGCCCACGCCTATCCCATAAATATCCCCAACCGGAAAACCCTAGACCGCAGTCAACCCGAACTCCACTTCACTCCCCTCCCCCTCCACTCCACTTTTGATCCCCTCCGAATGCATTCGATGGCCGGCGACCGAAGCAGCGCTGCCTCCGGTGGGGAATCCGGCTCTGACGACTACTGGGCAAGCCTGTTGCGTGAAACGGAGCCCGAAGATGCGGAGGAGGTCGCCCTCCGCATTGCGTTGAGGCGTTCGATGGTCGACCAAGGTGGGTCCGGCAGCGGCAGGGCATCCGTCGACACAGAGCCGGCGACGTCGCCGGCCCTTCCTGCCCGACGCGCAGCTCCGGCCGCTCCGCTCCTCCAGGTACGCCACCCATCACCACCACCCTCTGCTCCAGAGGTGGTACCCGGCCACCGCTGGGTCCTTGTGCCCGCGCCGGCGCGCACTCAAACGCCCGAGTCCGAGGCACGAGCGGCAGCGGGTGAGGGAGGCAACAGCGGCGGAGGACGCAATGTCCGCGCGTCGTTCGTGCACGAGCGCGCCGGTCGATCCCGAGGCTGAGCTCCTTGCGTTGGTCCTCCGCCACTCTCTCACGACAGCGGAGACAGATGTGCGGCGCCTTCGCCGCAAGAATGCCAAGGCGCTCCAACTTGCCATCGAGTTGTCGGGGCGCGTGCAAACAAGGAGGCGGCGCCGAAGGCGAAGGCGGCCCGCCATGCGAAGGAGTAGGATCGTCTGATCCACAGGCTGCCGGGCAAAAGGTGCAGTTCCGACTCCGACCTGACAGACGGCTCCACCTCCAGCTCCGACGATGATGCACTTCTGCACGTTGACGCCTACAAGGAGGAGGGGCAGAGCTACGCTAACGACCGAAAGGGGAAGGGGCCCAATGTATCTATAATTTTTTATTGTTCCATGCTGTTATATTATCATTCTTGGATGTTTTATAATCATTTTTTTGGTACTAACCTATTGACATAGTGCCAAGTGCCAGTTGATGTTTTTTGCATGTTTTTTACATCACAGGAAATCAATACCAAACAGAGTCCAAACGCAGTGAAACTTTTTGTGGAATTTTTTTGGACCAGAAGACATCCAGTGGGCCGGAGAAGCACCTCGGGGGTGCTCCGAGGGGAGCACAACCCACCAAGGCGCGCCTGGGGCCCAGGCGCACCCATGTGGGTTGTGCCCACCTCAGGTGCCCTCTGAACCGCCTCTTTGCTTTATAAATACCCCAATATTCCATAAACCCTAGGGGAGTCGACGAAGCCGCTGCAAGTTCCAGAAACACCAGATCCAATCTAGACACCATCACGGAGGGGTGCATCATGCCCATTGGTGCCTCTCCGATGATGCGTGAGTAGTTCTTTGTAGACCTACGTGTCCGTAGTTAGTAGCTAGATGGCTTCCTCTCTCTCGTTTGATTATCAATACAATGGTCTCTTGGAGATCCATATGATGTAAATCTTTTTGCGGTGTGTTTGTTGGGATCCAATGAACTTTGAGTTTATGATCAGATCTATCTTTTTATTCATGAAAGTTATTTGAGTCTTCTTTCATCTCTTATATGCATGATTACTTATAGCCTCGTAATTCTTCTTCGATATTTGGGTTTTGTTTGGCCAACTTGATCTATTTATCTTGCAATGGAAAGATGTGCTTTTTGATGGGTTCGATCTTACGGTGCTTGATCCCAGTGACAGAAAGGAAACCGACACGTATGTATCGTTGCTATTAAGGATAACAAGATGGGGTCTATTTCTACATAAATAGATCTTGTCTACATCATGTCATCATTCTTATTGCATTACTCCGTTTCTCCATGAACTTAATACACTAGATGCATGCTGGATAGCGGTCGATGTGTGGAGTAATAGTAGTAGATGCAGGTAGGAGTCGGTCTACTAATCTTGGATGTGATGCCTATATAATGATCATTGCCTGGATATCGTCATGATTATTTAAAGTTCTATCAATTGCCCAACAGTAATTTGTTCACCCACCGTTTGCTATATTTTCTCGAGAGAAGCCACTAGTGAAACCTACGGCCCCGGGTCTCTTCTTTATTATATTTGCCTTCGCGATCTATTTTCCTTTGCTTTTATTTTCAGATCTATTAAACCAAAAATACAAAAATACCTTGCTGCAATTTGTTTTATTTGGCATTCAATCTATCAATATTTACAACTCTCTCACGTCCGTTTGCCAATTTCTGGCGTCGTTGCCCGAAAGGGATTGACAACCCTTTAACACGTCGGGTTGCGAGTATTCGTTATTTGTGTGCAGGTGTTGTTCACGTAGTGTTGCGTGGTTCTCCTACTGGTTCGATAACCTTGGTCTCATCACTGAGGGAAATACCTACCGTCGTTGTGCTGCATCATCCCTTCCTCTTTGGGGAAATACCGACGTAGTTCTAGCATACATCAAAAGGAATTTCTGGCACCGTTGCCGGGGAGACATCATCAACATCTACCAGGTTCCTAATCACAAATCTCATCTCCTCGCAATTTACATTATTTGCCATTTACCTCTCGTTTTCCTCTCCACCACTTCACAAAAAATTGCCGTTTTATTCGCCCTCTTTTTCGTTCGCCATTTTGTTGCCGGATCTGTTTTGTGCGCAAACTTGCTCGCCGTTTTGTCATCATGGATAGTTCTTACTCTATTGCGTGCACTCCCGAGAACGAGGTTCTCAACTTTAAACAAGGGGGAGGAGAGAATTTAAAAGATGCTTGGTATAGGATTTGCAATGCTCATAATAGATCTATCCGTAAGCAAGTTTTTATGTGGGCATCACCACTTGGTATAGATTCGTCCTTGATACGATTACCGATGGAAATTTCTTGATGTGCCCATCTCTTGATGCTTTTAATGCTATGGGAAATTTGGTGGGCTCACCACCTCTTATGATTAATGAAACAACTTTGACTCTTGAGCATGTCATGGAAAGATTAGATGCTATTGAAAAGAAAATGCTTACCGAAGATCATATTGAAAATTTGGATAACAAGATGCATAATTTTGCCACTAAAGTTGGGTCAAAAGCGGGAGAAGTTTTTAAGTTATTGAAAGAAAGGGGGACTGTAATTCATGAGAGAATTGAAGAAAGCCCGTCTCGGATTGACAAACTAGAAGAAATATTTAGTAATTTAAGCACGACTTTTGCCTCCGCTAAAACTATAGAAAAAACTCCCATAAAAATTGGCAAGACTACTCAAGTCACTAAGAACAAGGGTGCAACTTCTAGTAATAACAATAAAGAGGATCTTAAGATGATTAGTATTCACCCAGATTTTGTTGAAGTTATAAGAGATCCCTTGGGCAAGAATGAACTCTTTAAATTTGTTCCTAGGAGTATTGTCATTGAAAATATTTATGCTAAGTACTTGAAGAATTCTAAGTGTTTGATTGAAGATTTGGACAAGGATGACAAAACTTAGATCCTTGCTTTATGCCTAGCTAGGGGCGTAAAACGATAGCGCTTGTTGGGAGGCAACCCAATGAATAAAATTTATTTTTGCTTTTTTGCTTTCTGTACTTGAGTGTTTTCACAATTATTCTACTGAATGATTGTGTTTTTTGTGTTTTAATTAGTGTTTGTACCAAGCAAAACCTTTAGGATCATGTTGGGTGATAGTTAATTTGATCTTGCTGGAAAGCAGAAACTTATGCACTCACGAAAATAATTCTCATTTTTATCAGAAGAGTGCTTTTGAGTTGATTCTTTTTGCAGAATATTAATATACAAATTGTTCACGTGGTCCTAATTTTTCAGAATTTTTGGAGTTACGGAAGTATTCGAAATGTCCAGATTGCTACAAACTATTCTGTTTTTGACAGATTCTGTTTTCTTTGCGTTGTGTGCTTATTTTGATGATTCTATGGTTTTCTTTGATGAGTTTTTGCCATAGAAAAGTTAGAATACAGTGGATATAATGCAAGAATAAAATATGAATTGGTTTGATACAGTACTTATAGTAGTGATTTGCTTTCTTATACTAACGGATCTCACGAAGGTTTTGTTGAGTTTTGTGTGAGTGAAGTTTTCAAGTTTTGGGTGATGTTACAATGGATGAAGGAATAAGGAGTAAGAAGAGTCTAAGCTTGGGGATGCCCATGACATCCCAAGCTATTATCCAAAGAGAAGCAAGGAACTAAGCTTAGGGATGCCCATGGCATACCAATCTATTATCCAAAGAGAAGCAAGCAACTAAGCTTGGGGATACCCGAGTGGCATCCCCTCTTTCTTCTAACAACCATCGGTATTTTACTCGAAGCTATATTTTTATTCGTCACATACTATGAGTTTTGCTTGGAGAGTCTTGTATGATTTGAGTCTTTGCTTGTTTTGCTTTGTGTTCTAAGTCATGAATCCTTGCTGGACACACCTATTTGAGAGAGCAAAATATTTGCCATGACTTGTTAGAATTGCTCTCTATGCTTCACTTAAATTTTTATGAGCTATGGAATTGCTCTAGTGCTTCACTTATATCTTTTTTTAGCACGGAGTGCTTTAGTATTTTTTAAGAAATTCTCTCTTGCTTCACTTAGATTAATTTGAGACAAAGAAATATTATGCTCATGATATTCACTTATATTTGTTTGAGCTTATCAAAAGCAACACATGAAAATTAGTCCCAAAGTGATAGATATCCAAGAAGGATATAATAAAAACTTTCATGAAGATCATTGGACAAAATAAACTTGATTCCTTGTAATAGTTTTGAGATATGATGATGTGATATGTGAGTCATGTTTATGAGTAATTATGCTTTAGTAAGAATATTGGTGTTAAGGTTTGTGATTCCCTATGCAAGCACAAAAGTCAATAGTCATGCAATGAAATTACATCCTACTTGTGGTACATTATTCAGTGTTAATTATGCTTAATGCTCGCTTATGAGATTATTCATTTCTTGGTTGGTCGCTTCTCAATCTTTTGCTAGACTTCATTTTGCACTAAGTATGATCTCTACTTGTGCATCCAAAACCCTTTAAACCAGTTTTGCCATATGAGTCCACTATATCTACCTATATGCGGTATTCTTTTGCCGTTCTAAGCAAATATGTATGTGCCATCTCTAATTGTCAAAATAAACTTCTCTTTTGTGTGTTCGTACCGCTCTCGAGGCGGTGAGGGGTGGCTAATATTTTCCATGCTAGATGTGTTATTCTCACGATGAGTGTTAGAGTAAGGCAAAAGTATTAGGGATGCCCAGTCCCGAAATGAAAAATAAATTTATATTATGTCGTCAAATAATAAATTCCTTGGAAAGTGTTGGTATGGAGGGAACCCGTGGATACGGTTAGCCATGGAAAGTGAAAGTATGATGAAAAAAGGAATAAACTTTATTTTCTGTTTGGGAACCGCCTATGATATATCTAGCATGGAAAGTGTTGGGAACTCTAAGTTGTTTTCGTTGGTGGGAAAAGCACACCTCCCAAAATGTTTTTATCTCTAAGTTTTCCGCTTTGAGCTCTAGCACCTCTACAAATCCCTACTTCCCTCCGCGAAGGGCCTTTCTTTCACTTTATGCAATTTTTATTTTTAATTTGAGTCTCCATTTTCTCTTATAAAGCGCCAACTAGGAGGCACTATGATCGCACTTGAGCATCAGGTGTAGCTAATATGCGAGTGTGTTTCATGAATGGATCAATGAATGAGCATGATGGGTTGGGATAACTTATTTTAGCATCGATATTTTGAAAGACATGGTTGCTTCTCGATATGCTTGAGTATTTAAGTTATCATGTCAAAACTAGACTATTGCTTTGAACCATATAAAAGTATAAATGTCCATGCTATAAAGAAAAGAATATGAGATGACATGTTAGGCAGCATTCCACACCAAAAATTCTGTTTTTATCATTTACCTACTCGAGGGCGAGCAGGAATTAAGCTTGGGGATGTTGATACGTCTCCAACGTATCTATAATTTTTGATTGTTCCATGCTGTTATATTATCATTCTTAGATGTTTTATAATCATTTTATAGTCATTTTATATCATTTTTGGTACTAACCTATTGACATAGTGCCAAGTGCCAGCTGCTGTTTTTTTGCATGATTTTTACATTCCAGGAAATCAATACCAAACGGAGCCAAAACACAGCAAAAATTTTTGTGGATTTTTTTGGACCAGAAGACTTCCAGTGGGCTGGAGAAGCACTTGGGGGTGCTTCGAGGGGAGCACAACCCACCAGGGCGTGCCCAGGTGGGTTTTGCCCACCTCGGGTGCCCTCTGAACCGCCTCTTTGCTCTATAAATACCCTAATATTCCAGAAACCTAGGGGAGTCGGCGGAAATCAATTCCAGCCGCCGCAAGTTCCAGATACACCAGATCCAATCTAGACACCATCACGGAGGGGTGCATCATGCCCATTGGTGCCTCTCCGATGATGTGTGAGTAGTTCTTTGTAGACCTACGGGTCCGTAGTTAGTAGCTAGATGGCCTCCTCTCTCTCGTTTGATTCTCAATACAATGGTCTCTTGGAGATCCATATGATGTAACTCTTTTTGCGGTGTGTTTGTTGGGATCCGATGAACTTTGAGTTTATGATCAGATCTATCTTTTTATCCATGAAAGTTATTTCAGTCTTCTTTGATCTCTTATATACATGATTACTTATAGCCTCGTATTTCTTCTCCGATATTTGGGTTTTGTTTGGCCAACTTGATCTATTTATCTTGCAATGGGAAGCGGTGCTTTGTGATGGGTTCGATCTTACGGTGCTTGATCCCAGTGATAGAAAGGGAACCGACACGTATGTATCGACGCTATTAAGGATAACAAGATGGGGTCTATTTCTACATAAATAGATCTTGTCTACATCATGTCATCGTTCTTATTGCATTACTCTGTTTCTCCATGAACTTAATACACTAGATGCATGCTGGATAGCGGTCGATGTGTGGAGTAATAGTAGTAGATGCAGGCAGGAGTCGGTCTACCAATCTTGGACATGATGCCTATATAATGATCATTGCCTGGATATCGTCACGATTATTTAAAGTTCTATCAATTGCCCAACAGTAATTTGTTCACCCACCGTTTGCTATATTTTCTCGAGAGAAGCCACTAGTGAAACCTACGGCCCCGGGTCTCTTCTTTATTATATTTGCCTTCGCGATCTATTTTCCTTTGCTTTTATTTTCAGATCTATTAAACCAAAAATACAAGAATACCTTTCTGCAATTTATTTTATTTGGCGTTCGATCTATCAATATTTACAAGTCTCTCACGTCCATTTGCCAATTTCTGGCGGCGTTGCCCGAAAGGGATTGACAACCCCTTTAACACGTCGGGTTGCGAGTATTTGTTATTCGGTAACCTTGGTCTCATCACTGAGGGAAATACCTACTGTCGCTGTGCTCCATCATCTCTTCCTCTTTGGGGAAATACCGACGTAGTTCTAGCAGACATCAGTGATTTCCTCTGCCCTTCCCCGTTATATTTATATTTTACCTAAGTTTTGTAAGTAGTTTGTAGTACGGATTTGCACCTGTCCGCTGTTGAACTCCGATGAACTATGTTTCTTTTGCCCGGCGATGAAATGTTGATCTGTTGAACTACACGTTGATCAAATGATTACGTAGTGTTGCATGAGTTGCTTAGTTTTGAGGTTTTGGATATGAGGGACGTGGCTATGGAAGGCAACATAAGAGGCGTGTCGGGTCAGTGCCGCGGACGTTTGAGAGGCCGGATTTGCCCAGTCCGGTTGTAGATGCTCTAAGTCTCACCTCTTGAGTTTTTTATAAGGGCATCTCCAATACACTCCCTCCATTTCTAAATATAAGACATTTTAGAGATTTCAACAGGGACTACATACGAAGCAAAATAAATGAGTCAACACTCTAAAATACGTCTATATACATCCATATGTAGTCCATATAGAAATATCTAAAAAGACTTATATTTAGAAACGGGGAGTAGTTGCAAAAATGGGTTGGTGTATTTTGCCACAATAATTTTATGATGATGTGAAATAGAATAAATGAAGAGAGAGAGAGAGAGGGGGGGGAGGATTGTATGTAGTCCCTCCATTCCCATATGTAGCGCGTATTAGTTTTTTGTTAGAATTCCACAATGTGTTGCGCGTGAGCTGCTTTGGACAGACATTACTTCAACTGTACACGGGAGGTGCAGCCACATCCACATGCATATGTACAGAGTGTGTGCATGCAGGGTTACTATGGTCCAAAAGTACAACTCCATGTCATGCCTTAGTTTTGGAGCTATAGTCCATGCGCACTACATGTTAAATCAGAAGAAGTACATGAACCAACAACCTGTACATAAACTCCAAGGTAAAAAAAAAGAGCAATAATATAAATGCTCTCATCTTTCATTGGATACTCCACATACACAATGTTGGAGTAGTTGTATTATGAGTAGATCGATGAGGTAACTATTTTTACCTAGTATTGAAGATGCCTTAAAGCGACAACGGGTGACTTCTAAATTCACTTTGTTATTGGTTTTTTATGCACCGTCAAGCCTAGCCCTCTCTTGCCTTCATGCCTTGACAAACAAGCATGCATTGGTACCTAGCCCTATCTATCGGCCTAGGTAAGAGCAACTCTAACATAATCGTTATATCGGTTTGATCGGCATAATAATCGTCAACCTGACGTTTTTTTTCTGAAGATTCCACTCTAACAGAGTTGTCATCCGTCTTCGAGTTTCCATAATTTATCGACCACACTTATGTTGGGAAACATACTAGAAAACGAAAAATTCTTCCTACGAACACCTAGGAACAATATGAAGATGCATATAAGGTTTGGATCAACGATCATTACCGACTCCGGAGTGCAACGTAACTAGACGAGTTGGTGTAGATCATACTTGGAGTCCCTCGAACCGTTGATGGCGATCCCGCGAACCGCTCTCGGACAATCTCTCGAACAGAAGACCGAGAACACGACATCTCTACTTGGTTGTAAGCGTACGGTCTTTACGATCTGGTAGGCTTCGCCGTCCAGAGCTAATCATCATCGAAGAATTAGAGGGAGGAGATTAGAATGAAGGAAATATGCCCTAGAGGCAATAATAAAGTTATTATTTATTTCCTTATTTCATGATAAATGTTTATTATTCATGCTAGAATTGTATTAACCGGAAACTTAGTACATGTGTGAATACATAGACAAAACAAAGTGTCCCTAGTATGCCTCTACTTGACTAGCTCGTTTATCAAAGATGGTTATGTTTCCTAACCATAGACATGTGTTGTCATTTGATGAATGGGGTCACATCATTAGGAGAATGATGTGATGGACAAGACCCATTCGTTAGCTTAGCATTATGATCGTTGCAGTTTCATTGCTACTGCTTTCTTCATGACTTATACATGTTCCTCAGACTATGAGATTATGCAACTCCTGAATACCGAAGGAACACCTTGTGTGCTATCAAATGTCACAACGTAACTAGGTGATTATAAAGATGCTCTACAGGTGTCTCCGATGGTGTTTGTTGAGTTGGCATAGATCGAGATTAGGATTTGTCACTCTGTGTATCGGAGAGGTATCTCTGGGCCCTCTCGGTAATGCACATCACTCTAAGCCTTGCAAGCATTGTGACTAATGAGTTAGTTGCAGGATGATGCATTACGGAACGAGTAAAGGGACTTGCTAGTAACGATATTGAACTAGGTATGAGGATACCGACGATCGAATCTCGGGCAAGTAACATACCGATGACAAAGGGAACAACGTGTGTTGTTATGCGGTTTGACCGATAAAGATCTTCGTAGAATATGTAGGAGCCAATATGAGCATCCAGGTTCCGCCATTGGTTATTGGCCGGAGATGTGTCTCGGTCATGTCTACATAGTTCTCGAACCCGTAGGGTCCGCACGCTTAACGTTCTGTGATGATTTATATTATGAGTTATGTGATTTGATGACCGAAGTTTGTTCGGAGTCCCGGATGAGATCGGGGACATGAAGAGGAGTCTCGAAATGGTCGAGACGTAAAGATCGATATATTGGAAGGCTATATTCGGACATCGTAAAGGTTCCGAGTGATTCGGGTATTTTTCGGAGTACCGGAGAGTTACGGGAATTCGTATTGGGCCTTAATGGGCCATACGGGAAAGGAGAGAAAGGCCTCAAGGGTGGCCGCGCCCCTTCCCCATGGACTGGTCCGAATTGGACTACAAAAAAAAGACATATCCGTGACATTTTGGGCCGAACGAAAATCTTTTCTGTTAGACTTATGACACTTCTATGACGATAATTGTGACAAAACCCGGTATCATCATAGATGTGGTGGGGTCCTACTTCTATGACAAAAAATCATGACAGAAAATGGGCTTTTCGTCCTGGGCGGGCCGAAGACGCAGCTGCATGACATTCTTTGGGCCGTCCATGACGGAAAAAACCGTGGTAGAAGTGAGGGTGAAGAAAATATCGGGGTGCTCTCGGTTACGGTGGGTGGTCGGGGCCGAGCAATGCGTGTTTCTCTCGTACACGCACGTGCCCTATGAGGACGGAAAAAACCGTGGTAGGACTCCACACTTTGGGCGTGCCCTATGAGGGCCGGCCTCCTCCTCCCTCCATCCTTTATATACGTGGCCAGGGGCACCCCATAGACACAAAAGTTGATCATTGATCTCTTAGCCGTGTGCGGTGCCCCCCTCCACCATAATCCACCTCGGTCATATCGTTGCAGTGCTTAGGCGAAGCCCTGCACCGGTAGCTTCATCATCACCATCATCACGCCGTCATGCTGACGAAGCTCTCCCTCGACACTCTCCTGGATCGTGAGTTCGTGGGACGTCCTCGAGCCGAACGTGTGCATATCGCGGAGGTGCCGTACTTTCGGTACTAGGATCGGTCGATCGTGAAGACGTACGACTACATCAACCGCGTTGTCATAACGCTTCCGCTTTTGGTCTACGAGGGTACATGGACAACACTCTCCCCTCTCGTTGCTATGCATCACCATGATCTTTTGTGTGCGTAGGAAATTTTTGAAATTACTACGTTCCCCAAGATAGAACCACATGGGGCTTCTAATTATGAGGATTCAAGGAACTAGATCAATCTCTAATTAGTCAAGTAGGACCAACTAGAATTAGAACTAGAAAAACTAAAGGAGACTCCAAAACTTGTGTGTAGAAAAAGGGCCAACACCTCATGTATATATAGGTTAGTGGGGAGGAGGGCTGCCAAGGGGAGGGGATGACTCCCCTCCCCTTGTGCCGGCCAAGGAGGGAAGGAGGAGTCCCCCCCTACTAGGATTCGACCTCCCCTAGAGGGAAAGGGGGCGTCTTTAAGGCCCGTTGATATTTTAATTTATATAAAGGCCTTCTAATAATCACTAGACCCTTTTATATATAATTTAACATCACCGAAAAAATTCACCTATATATTAATTACCTAGTCTTGCCCAATAATCTTCGAAACCCTTCTGTTGTCCTCGATACGCTTCCCGTTCCTCTATAAAATATTTTAAATTTTAGTGAAACAATTCCATAAATAAATCCCCGATACTCTTGTCCTACTAACACTCAGCAAACCATGATTACTTTAAGCTTGTGACCCCGTAGGTTTGGTAAATCATAGACATGAACAAAACCCCTTTATTCAATGACCGATAGCGGAACCGTGAATATCCATATCGATCCTATGATTACATGAATGACATTCGAGTGAACCATTGGTTATCATGCGATGTTCCCTTTGCTTCACGGTACTTTACAACACCTGGGGTGCATCGATATCCTCCTGAGTCATGCACATGCTCACTATACCATTGATCTCGTTGCCGGTATTGTTCTTCTTTCTCTTGAAATGTTCCGGCATCCCCGTGAAGTAGTCACATGTGTCTAGCCAGACGATGATGGATGTAGTCACACCGAGATAGCCCTAAAAATATCTCGCCATCGTCGGAGGAGCAAACCCCACTCTTGAGTTATCTAGTCCCTTGTCAAACTTTCTGGTGAACCTATAAGTTGCCGTTAATATCACCGTGCTACTGATGACGTTTTGAGCAACCCCAAAGTCCACTGTACAGTAGGAAGTGACTACGATACTCTCATGGCATGAGGAGGAACTAAAACACATGCTAACACTCCGTGTTATAACAACTGATTACAGACGATATTATCTCAAAGTATAACAAACACGATTGGGTCGATTCAATATGATCATTATTCTAAAGTCATACTCTCAATGTTGTTTTAGGACTATCCTTACATTAAAAATATCCTGAGTTCCGGAAAACATGATCATTAACAACACTTGAGCCGGTCCTAGAGGCAAGACCGGGAACCTATTCTTTTACCGTTTATCATTTCACAGTTGCATATGAGTTTTTCACTGAATCGCATATTCTAGTATCAAAGCAGTTATAGCATGAAATATAAACTTTCAATTATGAAAATGTAAATATAATAATACAATATTATTGCCTCTAGGGCATATTTCCAACAACTTCATATTACAACCCCCAAGACACATATGTGAAGGCACGGGACCTCGATATGAAGCGCGCATGATCGACTAACCACTCTCGGGAGGGAAGTTTCAGCTCCCTCCTTGCCTCATGCCACGTCTTCCTGCCGCCCACCACGATTTGGAGGCAGCCATTATGGCGACTCTGAGTTTATGTGTTATCACGACAATGTCTATGTCCATATAGAGCACACACCATATGCATTTCGGCGATAGCTAATATGGCGAATGGGCTAGACTTGCTCTACCATATGTACTATAAGGGTTGGGCGTGCTTTGCTGCGCCGTTGGAGTTGCTGGGTTTGTTGGGAAACGTAGCATGCAATTTCAAAAAAATTCCTACACTCACGCAAGATCTATCTAGGAGATGCATAGCAACGAGAGGGGGAGAGTGTGTCTACGTACCCTCGTAGACCAAAAGCGGAAGCGTTTGACAATGCGGTTGATGTAGTCATACACCTTCACGATCCGTCCCTATCAAGTACCGAACGTACGGCATCTCCGCATTCAGCACACACTCAACTCGATGACTTCCTCGCCTTCTTGATCCAGCAAGACGGGCGAAGTAGTAGATGAGTTCCGGCAGCACGACGGCGTGGTGACGGTGTTGGTGAAGAACAATCTCCGCAGGGCTTCGCCAAGCACAACAGAAACTATGACGGAGGATAAACTACAGGGGATGGGGTTGCGGGCACACGGCTTGGTGATTCTTGATGTGTCTTGGGTGCTAGCCCTGCGCCTCTCTTTATATGTTGAGCCCTGGGGTCAAAACTTGGAGTAAAAGCCTCCTCAAAGTCGGTTTTGTCCAAAAGGCAAGTGTCCTACTCGGACTCCAGGGCTAGATGCCAGGGTTCCCGGCGTATACCCCTAGACGCCAGGGTTCCTGGCGTCTAGCCTCTGGTCTCCGTAAAACTCCCTTTTGCACTTTCCAAAAGCCTCATGGGCTTTCCCCTTTGGCCCAAATAAAGTGTTCTCGTACCCAAACATTTCGGGAAACATCCGGAGCCCCTTCCGCTGAACTCCGGAACCCTTCCAGAGACCAAACACTATTATCCCATATATCAATCTTTACCTCCGGACCATTCCGGAGCTCCTCGTCATGTCCGTGATCACATCCGGGATTTCGAACAACATTCAGTTACCAACATACATAACTCATATAGTACTATATCGTCAATGAACGTTAAGCGTGCGGACCCTACGGGTTCAAGAACTATGTATACATGACCAAGACACTTCTCTGGTCAATAACCAATAGCGGAACCTGGATGCCCATATTGGTTCCTACATATTCTATGAAGATCTTTATCGGTCGAACCTTATGACAACATACGTAATTCCCTTTGTCCATCGGTATGTTACTTGCCCGAGATTCGATCGTCGGTATCCACATACCTAGTTTAATCTCGTTACCGGCAAGTCTCTTCACTCGCTCCGTAATACATCATCCTGCAACTAACTCATTAGTAACTTTGCTTGCAAGGCTTCTTATGATGTGCATTACCGAGAGGGCCCAGAGATACCTCTCCGATACTCGGAGTGAAAAATCCTAATCTCGATCTATGCCAACCCAACAAACACCTTCGGAGATACCTGTAGAGCATCTTTATAATCACCCAGTTACGTTGTGACGTTTGATAGCACCCAAGGCATTCCTCCGGTATCCGGGAGTTGCATAATCTCATAGTCGAAGGAATATGTATTTGACATGAAGAAAGCAATAGCAATAAAACTGAACGATCAATATGCTATGCTAACGGATGGGTCTTGTCCATCACATCATTCTCCTAATGATGTGATCCCGTTCATGAAATGACAACACATGTCTATGGTTAGGAAACTTAACCATCTTTGATTAACGAGCTAGTCTAGTAGAGGCTTACTAGGGACATAGTGTTTTGTCTATGTATCCACACAGGTATCAAGTTTCCGGTTAATACAATTCTAGCATGAATAATAAACATTTATCATGATATAAGGAAATATAAATAACAACTTTATTATTGCCTCTAGGGCATATTTCCTCCAGTCCCCCACTTGCACTAGAGTCAATAATCTAGATTACGTTGTAACGATTCTAACACCCATGGAGTCTTGGTGTTGATCATGTTTTGCTCGTGAAAGAGGCTTAGTCAACGAGTCTGCCACATTTAGATTCGTATGTATTTTGCAAATCTCCATGTCTCCCTCCTTGGCTTGATCATGGATGGAGTTGAAGCGTCTCTTGATGTGTTTGGTTCTTTTGTGAAATCTGGATTCCTTCACCAAGGCAATTGCTCCAGTATTGTCACAAAAGCTACGGCTCCAGTGGTTCCGTTCCCTTAACCAAGCCACTGCCTATGAGTCGCCGGCTCATTCTTCAACAGGCACGCGGTCAGAGATCACTTTCCCCTCCCACTGCTTGGTCATTGGACCCGATGCACTAGGTATTACACCTAGATCGGATATGAACTCCTTCATCCAGACTCCTTCATTCGCTGCTTCCGAAGCAGCTATGTACTCCGCTTCACATGTAGATCCCGCCACGACGCTATGCTTGGAACTGCACCGACTTACAGCTCCACCATTCAATATAAAAACGTATCCGGTTTGTGACTTAGAGTCATCCGGATCAGTGTCAAAACTAGCATCGACGTAACCATTTACGATGAGCTCTTTGTCACCTCCATAAATGAGAAACATATCCTTAGTTCTTTTCAGGTACTTCTGGATGTTCTTGACCGCTGTCCAGTGATCCACTCCTGGATTACTTTGGTACCTCCCTGTTAAACTTATAGCAAGGCACACATCAGGTCTGGTACACAACATATCATACATGATAGAACCTATGGCTGAGGCATAGGGAATGACTTCCATTTTCTCTCTATCTTCTGCAGTGGTCGGGCATTGAGTCTGACTCAACTTCACACCTTGTAACACAGGCAAGAACCCTTTCTTTGACTGATCCATTTTGAACTTCTTCAAAACTTTATCAAGGTATGTGCTTTTTGAAAGTCCAATTGAGCGTCTTGATCTATCTCTATAGATCTTGATGCCTAATATATAAGCAACTTCACCGAGGTCTTTCATTGAAAAATTCTTATTCAAGTATCCTTTTATGCTATCCAGAATTTCTATATCATTTCCAATCAACAATATGTCATCCACATATAATATTAGAAATTCTACAGAGCTCCTACTCCCTTTCTTGTAAATACAGGCTTCTCCAAAAGTCTGTATGAAACCATATGCTTTGATCACCTCATCAAAGCATATATTCCAACTCCGAGATGCTTGCACCAGTCCATAAATGGATCGTTGGAGTTTGCACACTTTGTTAGCACCTTTAGGATCGACAAAACCTTCCGGTTGCATCATATACAACTCTTCTTTAAGAAATCCATTAAGGAATGTAGCTTTGACGTCCATTTGCTAGATTTCATAATCATAAAATGCGGTAATTGCTAACATGATCCAGACAGACTTAAGCATCGCTACGGGTGAGAAAGTCTCATCGTTGTCAACTCCTTGAACTTGTTGAAAACCTTTTGTGACAAGTCGAGCTTTGTAGACAGTAATATTCCCATCAGCGACAGTCTTCTTCTTGACGATCCATTTATTCTCTATGGCTCGCCGATCATCGGGCAAGTCGGCCAAAGTCCATACTTTGTTCTCGTACATGGATCTTATCTCAGATTTCATGGCCTCAAGCCATTTTGCAGAATCTGGGCTCATCATCGCTTCCTCATAGTTCGTAGGTTCATCATGGTCTAGTAACATGACTTCCAGAACAGGATTACCATACCACTCTGGTGCAGAACGTGCTCTGGTTGACCTACGAGGTTCAGTAGTAACTTGATCCGAAGTTTCATGATCATTATCATTAGCTTCTTCTCTAGTTGGTGTAGGCATCACGGGAACGGTTTTCTGTGATGAGCTACTTTCCAATTCGGGAGAAGGTACAATTACCTCATCAAGTTCTACTTTCCTCCCACTCACTTCTTTCGAGAGAAACTCCTTCTCTAGAAAAGATCCATTCTTAGCAACAAAGATCTTGCCTTCGGATCTATGATAGAAGGTGTACCCAACAGTTTCTTTTGGGTATCCTATGAAGACGCACTTCTCCGATTTGGGTTCGAGCTTATCAGGCTGAAGTTTTTTCACATAAGCATCACAACCCCAAACTTTAAGAAATGACAACTTAGGTTTCTTGCCAAACCACAGTTCATACGGTGTCGTCTCAACAGATTTAGATGGTGCCCTATTTAACGTGAATGCAGCTGTCTCTAACGCATAAACCCAAAACGATAGTGGTAAATCGGTGAGAGACATCATAGATCGCACCATATCTAAAAAAGTACGGTTACGACGTTCAGACACACCATTACGCTGTGGTGTTCCAGGTGGCGTGAGTTGTGAAACTATTCCACATTGCTTTAAATGAAGGCCAAACTCATAACTCAAATATTCGCCTCCACGATCAGATCATAGAAACTTTATTTTCTTGTTACGATGATTCTCCACTTCACTCTGAAATTCTTTGAACTTTTCAAATGTGTCAGACTTGTGTTTCATTAAGTAGATATATCCATATCTGCTCAAATAATCTGTGAAGGTTAGAAAATAACGATACCCTCCGCGAGCCTCAACACTCATCGGACCGCATACATCGGTATGTATTATTTCCAATAAGTCAGTAGCTCGCTCCATTGTTCCGGAGAACGGAGGCTTAGTCATCTTGCCCATGAGGCATGGTTCACAAGCATTAAATGATTCATAATCACGTGATTCCAAAAGTCCATCCGCATGGAGTTTCTTCATGCGTTTTACACCAATATGACCTAAATGGCAGTGCCACAAATATGTTGCACTATCATTATCAACTTTGCATCTTTTGGCATCAATATTATGAATATGTGTATCACCACGATCGAGATTCAACAAAAATAGACCACTCTTCAAGGGTGCATGACCATAAAAGATATTACTCATATAAATAGAACAACCATTATTCTCTTATTTAAATGAGTAACCGTCTCGCATCAAACAAGATCAAGATATAATGTTCATGCTCAACGCTGGCACGAAGTTACAATTATTCAGGTCTAAAACTAATCCCGAAGGTAGATGTAGAGGTAGCGTGCTGACGGCGATCACATCGACCTTTGAACCATTCCCGACGCACATCGTCACCTCGTCCTTAGACAATCTTTGTTTAATCTGTAGCCCCTGTTTCGAGTTGCAAATATGAGCAACAGAACCAGTATCAAATACCCAGGCGCTACTACGAGCATTAGTAAGGTACACATCAATAACATGTATATCAAATATCGCTTTGTTCGCTTTGCCATCCTTCTTATCCGCCAAATACTTGGGGCAGTTCCGCTTCTAGTGACCAGTCCCTTTGCAGTAGAAACACTCAGTTTCAGGCTTGGGTCCAGACTTGGGCTTCTTCCCGGGAGTGGCAACTTGCTTGCCATTATTCTTGAAGTTACCCTTCTTTCCTTTGCCCTTTTTCTTGAAACTAGTGGTCTTGTTAACCATCAACACTTGATGCTCTTTCTTGATTTCTACCTCCGCAGCTTTAAGCATAGCGAAGAGCTCGCGAATTGTCTTATCCATCCCTTGCATATTATAGTTCATCACGAAGCCTTTGTAGCTTGGTGGCAGTGATTGAAGCACTCTGTCAATAACACTATCATCCGGAAGATTAACTCCCAGCCGAGTCAAGTGGTTATGATACCCAGACATTCTGAGTATCCTCCATCTTGAAGCTATAGAACTTGTTGGAGACTTCATATCTCTCAACTCGGGCATTTGCTTGAAATATTAACTTCAACTCCTGGAACATCTCATATGGTCCATGACGTTTAAAACGTCTTTGAAGTCCCGATTCTAAGTCGTAGAGTATGGCACACTGAACTATAGAGTAGTCATCAGACCGCGTCTGCCAGACGTTCAAAGTGTCTACATTAGCGGGAGGGGGCTTGTCACCTAGCGGTGCATCAAGGACATAATTCTTCTGTGCAGCAATGAGGATAATCCTCAAGTTACGGACCCAGCCCGTGTAGTTGCTACCATCATCTTTCAACTTAGCTTTCTCTAGGAACGCATTAAAATTCAAGGGAACGGTAGCATGGGCCATTGATCTACAACATAGATACGCAAAAACTATCGGGACTAAGTTCATGATAAATTAGGTTCAATTAATCATATTACTTAAGAACTCCCACTTAGATAGGCATCCCTCGAGTCATCTAAATGATCACGTGATCCAAATCAACTAAATCATGTCCGATCATCACGTGAGATGGAGTAGTTTTCAATGGTGAACATCTTTATGTTGATCATATCTACTATATGATTCACGTTCGACCTTTCGGTCTCCAGTGTTCCGAGGCCATGTCTATACATGCTAGGCTCATCAAGTTTAACCCGAGTATTCCTTATGTGCAAAAGTGTCTTGCATCCGTTGTATGTGAAAATAGAGCTTATCACACCCGATCATCACGTGGTGTCTCAGCACGACGAACTGTCGCAACGGTGCATACTCAGGGAGAACACTTATACCTTGAAATTTTTAGTAAGGGATCATCTTATAATGCTACCGCCGTACTAAGAAAAATAAGATGCACAAAACATAAACATCACATGCAATCAAAATATGTGACATGATATGGCCGTCATAATCTTGTGCCTTTGATCTCCATCTCCAAAGCACCGTCATGATTTCCATCGTTACCGGCTTGACACCTTAATCTCCATCGTAGCGTCGTCGTCGTCTTGCCAACTATTGCTTCTACAACTATCGCTAACGCATAGTGATAAAGTAAAGCAATTACATGGCGTTTGCATTTCATACAATAAAGCGATAACCATAAGACTCCTGCCAGTTGCCGATAACTTTTACAAAACATGATCGTCTCATACAACAACGTATATCACATCAAGTTTGACCATATCACATCACAACATGCCCTGCAAAAACAAGTTAGACGTCCTCTACTTTGTTTTTGCAAGTTTTACGTGGCTGCTACGGGCTTCTAGTAAGAACCGTTGTTATCTACGCGTCAAAACCACAATGGTGATTTATCAAGTTTGCTGTTTTATCCTTCAACAAAGACCGGCCGTAGTCAAATTCGATTCAACTAAAGTAGGAGAAACAGACACCCGCCAGCTACCTTTATGCAAAACTAGTTGCATGTCTGTCGGTGGAACCGGTCTCATGAACGTGGTCATGTAAGGTTGGTCCGGGCCGCTTCATCCAACAATACCGCCGAATCAAAATAAGATATTGGTGGGAAGCAGTATGACAATCACCGCCTACAACTCTTTGTGTTCTACTCGTGCATATCATCTACGCATAGACCTGGCTCTGATACCACTGTTGGGAAATGTAGCATGAAATTTCAAAAAATTCCCTATGCTCACGCAAGATCTATCTAGGAGATGCATAGCAACGAGAGGGGGAGAGTGTGTCTACGTACCCTCGTAGACCGAAAGCGGAAGCGTTTGACAACGCGGTTGATGTAGTCGTACACCTTCACGACCCGTCCCGGTCAAGTACCGAACGTACGACACCTCCATGTTCAGCACACGTTGAGCTCGATGACGTCCTCGCCTTCTTGATCCAGCAAGACGGGCGAAGTAGTAGATGAGTTCCGGCAGCACAACGGCGTGGTGATGGTGTTGGTGAAGAACAATCTCCGCAGGGCTTCGCCAAGCACAACGGAAACTATGACAGAGGATAAACTAGAGGGGACGGGGTTGCCGGCACACGACTTGGTGATTCTTGATGTGTCTTGGGTGCTAGCCCTGCCCCTCACTTTATATGTTGAGCCCTAGGGTTGAAACTTGGAGTAAAAGCCTCCTCAAAGTCGGTTTTGCCCGAAAGGCAAGAGTCCTACTCGGACTCCAGGGCTAGACGCCAGGGTTCGCGGCGTCTACCCCCTAGACGCCAGGGTTCCTGGCGTCTAGCCTTTGGTCTTCGCAAAACTCCCTTTTGCACTTTCCAAAAGCCTCGTGGGCTTTCCCCTTTGGCCCAAATAAAGTGTTCTCGTACCCAAACATTTCGGGAAACATCCGGAACCCCTTCCGGTGAACTTTGAAACCCTTCCGGAGACCAAACACTATTATCCCATATATCAATCTTTACCTCCGGACCATTCCGGAGCTCCTTGTTATGTTCGTGATCACATCCGGGATTCCGAACAACATTCGGTTACCAACATACATAACTCATATAGTACTATATCATCAATGAACGTTAAGCGTGCGGACCCTACGGGTTCGAGAACTATGTAGATATGACCGAGACACTTCTCCGGTCAATAACCAATAGCGGAACCTGGATGCCCATATTGGTTCCTACATATTCTACGAAGATCTTTATTGGTCGAACCTTATGACAACATACGTAATTAACTTTGTCCATCGGTATGTTACTTGCCCGAGATTCGATCGTCGGTATCCACATACCTAGTTCAATCTCGTTCCCGGCAAGTCTCTTTACTCGTTCCGTAATACATCATCCTGCAACTAACTCATTAGTCACTTTGCTTGTAAGGCTTCTTATGATGTGCATTACCGAGAGGGCCCAGAGATACCTCTCTGATACTCGGAGTGAGAAATCCTAATCTCGATCTATGCCAACCCAACAAACACCTTCGGAGATAACTGTAGAGCATCTTTATAATCACCAAGTTACGTTGTGACGTTTGATAGAACACAAGGCATTCCTCCGGTATCCGGGAGTTGCATAATCTCATAGTCGAAGGAATATGTATTTGACATGAAGAAAACAACAGCAATAAAACTGAATGATCAATATGCTATGCTAACAGATGGGTCTTGTCCATCACATCATTCTCCTAATGATGTGATCCCGTTCATCAAATGACAACACATGTTTATGGTTAGGAAACTTAACCATCTTTGATTAACAAGCTAGTCTAGTAGAGGCTTACTAGGGACACATTGTTTTGTCTATGTATCCAGACATGTATCAAGTTTCTGGGTAAGACAATTCTAGCATGAATAATAAACATTTTTCATGATATAAGGAAATATAAAATAACAACTTTATCATTGCCTCTAGAGCATATTTCCTTCAGAGTTTTCATTAAAAAAACTCCCTCTATTTCAAAATTTACGAGGATTTGTTTATTGAAAAGTCAAACCTCTTTATGTTTGGCCAAATCTGTAGAGAAATATACCAATATCCATAATATCAAATCGGTATCATTAGATTTATCATGAAATGAAGTTTCATATTTTATTTACTTAGTACTGTGGATGTTGATATTTTCTAGCTTTGAGCTTTGTCAAAGCTAAAAAAACGACTTTTCAAAAAAAATACACCTTATACTTTAGAACTGAGTGAATATTTAATTTGGCGAGTGGGGGAGATGATGGAGCGTATTTTTTTAATTTATAACGGTTTTGGTGGGCCTTTCGTGGTGTGATTCTATGTTTTCTGTGCGAAATTTTCTGCATATGTGCTATATTGATTCTATAGTATTAGATGTTGGCGCTTCTTTTTATTAGATGTTGAGAGGGTGCGTGGGATCGATTTGTTTTTATAGGCCAGTTGCTATCTATTAATATAAAAAATTGTTGACCCGGTCAAAATATGAATCAATTCCAATATTGCATACCTCAACCAAATGGGAGAGCTTCAAAATTGGGAAGTATGATGAATTAAAATAATTAAATAGAAAGTCCTTAAGAAATTGTCAGAACAACATCGAGTGATCCAATTCTAAATTAAAGACCTTAATATTAACTGTGAGCCTTAAAAATCAGGAAGCATTGCATAGTGTAGCGTTGAATGTCACATGTGGTCAGTCCACTAGTAGAAAAAGGGGCTTTCGTTCGGGCCTGGCCAGCCCATTAGTCCCGGTTCTGCCACGAACCGGGACCAATGGAGGCATTTGTCCCGGTTCGTGAGCCCAGGGGGCCGGCCGGGGCCTCATGGGCATTGGTCCCGGTTCGTCTGGGCCCATTTGTCCCGGCTCTTGGCACGAACTAGGACCAATGGGCCTCGCTCCTGGCCCACAACCATTGGTCCCGGTTCGTGGCAGGAACCGGGACAGAAGGATGGCCTTTAGTCCCGGTTCCAGCCACGAACCGGGACAAATGAGTTGCCTATATATACCCCATCGCCGGCGAGCAGAGCACTCCACAGTGCTCTGTTTTTTGCTGGCCGGCGAGGAAGGGCATTTGGGTGCTCTAGCTCACGTCTTATGCATGTGAGGTGTTCGATGAAATGCCCGAGCCACACTAGTTAAGCTTTCTCCTCTCGAAGCTCGACCTCCGAGCTCCATTTTTTCCGAGATTTGTCTAGGTTTAGCGGTCCGTCATGCCCCGTCCTCGTCTTCACCGCCGTCGATCGCCCGCGCCGATCTCGTCGCCGGCACCACCGTGGTGAGCCTCTTGTTCTTATCTTCTTTCTGAAAGAAAAAAATCTTACTTTAGATAGATACTTGTCTAATTTTCTTACTTTTGACACACATAATTATATATAATGCACGCAGATGAACCGGCAATGGATGTACGGTGACAGACACACCTCTGAGTACATTAAGGGCGTGCATAATTTTCTCGAAGTGGCTGAGGCAAACAAGCAGAATGGTTTTATGTGTTGTCCATGCCCTAATTGTGGGAATACGAGGTCTTACTCTGACAAGAAAATCCTTCACACCCACCTGCTTTATAAGGGTTTCATGCCACACTATAATGTTTGGACGAAGCACGGAGAAATAGGGGTTATGATGGAAGACAGCGAAGAAGAAGAGGACGATGACAACTATGTGCCCCCTGAATACGGTGATGCTGCAACGGGGGAAGCTGAAGATCAAGAGGAAGCTGAAGATCCAGAGGAACCAGACGATGTGCCCGATGATGATCTCCGCCGGGTCATTGTTGATGCAAGGGAAAAGTGCGAAAGTGAAAAGGAGAAGCTGAAGTTCGATCGCATGTTAGAGGATCACAAAAAAGGGTTGTACCCCAATTGCGAAGATGGCAACACAAAGCTCGGTACCGTACTGGAATTGCTGCAGTGGAAGGCAGAGAATGCTGTGCCTGACAAAGGATTTGAGAAGCTACTGAAAATATTGAAGAAGAAGCTTCCAAAGGATAACGAATTGCCCGACAGTACGTACGCAGCAAAGAAGGTCGTATGCCCTCTAGGATTGGAGGTGGAGAAGATACATGCATGCCCTAATGACTGCATCCTCTACCGCGGTGCGTACAAGGATTTGAACGCATGCCCGGTATGCGGTGCATTGCGGTATAAGATCAGACGAGATGACCCTGGTGATGTTGAGGGCGAGCCCCGCAGGAAGAGGGTTCCTGCGAAGGTGATGTGGTATGCTCCTATAATACCACGGTTGAAACGACTGTTCAGAAACAAAGAGCATGCCAAGTTGATGCGATGGCACAGTGAGGACCGTAAGAAAGACGGGAAGTTGAGAGCACCCGCTGACGGGTCGCAGTGGAGAAAAATCGAGAGAAAGTTCTGGGCTGAGTTTGCAAGTGACCCAAGGAACGTATGGTTTGCTTTAAGCGCGGATGGCATTAATCCTTTCGGGGAGCAGAGCAGCAATCACAGCACCTGGCCCGTGACTCTATGTATGTATAACCTTCCTCCTTGGATGTGCATGAAGCGGAAGTTCATTATGATGCCAATTCTCATCCAAGGCCCTAAGCAACCCGGCAACGACATTGATGTGTACCTAAGGCCATTAGTTGAAGAACTCTTACAGCTGTGGAATGGAACAGGTGTACGTGCGTGGGATGAGCACATGGGGGAAGAATTTGACCTAAAGGCGTTGCTGTTCGTGACCATCAATGATTGGCCCGCTCTCAGTAACCTTTCAGGACAGACAAACAAGGGATACCACGCATGCACGCACTGTTTAGCTGACACCGAAAGTATATACCTGGACAGATGCAGGAAGAATGTGTACCTGGGCCATCGTCGATTTCTCCCGACCAACCATCAATGTCGAAAGAAAGGCAAGCATTTCAAAGGCGAGGCAGATCACCGGAAGAAGCCCGCCATGCGTACCGGTGATCACGTACTTGCTATGGTCTCTAATTTACACGTAATATTTGGAAAGGGTCCCGGCGGACTAGCTGTTCCGAATGACGCTGAGGGACGCGCACCCATGTGGAAGAAGAAATCTATATTTTGGGACCTACCCTACTGGAAAGAGCTAGAGGTACGCTCTTCAATCGACGTGATGCACGTGACGAAGAACCTTTGCGTGAACCTGTTAGGCTTCTTGGGCGTGTATGGGAAGACAAAAGATACACCTGAGGCAAGGGAGGACCTGCAACGTTTGCACGAAAAAGACGGCATGCCTCCAAAGCAGTACGAAGGTCCTGCCAGCTACGCTCTTACCAAAGAAGAGAAGGAAATCTTTTTTGAATGCCTGCTCAGTATGAAGGTCCCGACTGGCTTCTCGTCGAATATAAAGGGAATAATAAATATTCCAGAGAAAAAGTTCCAGAACCTAAAGTCTCATGACTGCCACGTGATTATGACGCAACTGCTTCCGGTTGCATTGAGGGGGCTTCTACCGGAAAACGTCCGATTAGCCATTGTGAAGCTATGTGCATTCCTCAATGCAATCTCTCAGAAGGTGATCGATCCAGAAATCATACCAAGGCTAAGGAGTGATGTGGCGCAATGTCTTGTCAGTTTCGAGCTGGTGTTCCCACCATCCTTCTTCAATATCATGACGCACGTCCTAGTTCATCTAGTCGACGAGATTGTCATTCTGGGCCCCGTATTTCTACACAATATGTTCCCCTTTGAGAGGTTCATGGGAGTCCTAAAGAAATATGTCCGTAACCGTGCTAGGCCAGAAGGAAGCATCTCCATGGGCCATCAAACAGAGGATGTCATTGGGTTTTGTGTTGACTTCATTCCTGGCCTTAAGAAGATAGGTCTCCCTAAATCGCGGTATGATGGGAGACTGACTGGAAAAGGCACGCTAGGAGCGGACTCAATAATATGCAGGGACGGGCATTCTTGGTCTCAAGCACACTACACAGTTCTACAGAACTCTACCTTGGTGACCCCGTATGTCGATGAACACAAGAACAGTCTGCGCTCCAAACACCCGGAGCAGTGTGACGACTGGATTACATGTGAACACATCAGGACTTTCAGCAGTTGGTTGGAAACACGTCTCAGAGGTGACACCACTGTTTGTGATGAGCTGTACTCGTTGTCCAGGGGACCATCTTCGACTGTATTGACTTACAAAGGATACGAGATAAATGGGAATACATTTTACACGATCGCCCAAGATCAAAAGAGCACCAACCAAAACAGCGGTGTCCGCTTTGATGCAGCAACCGAGAGGGGAAAGGACACATATTATGGTTACATAATGGACATATGGGAACTTGACTACGGACATGATTTTAAGGTCCCTTTGTTTAAGTGCAAATGGGTCAATCTGTCAGGAGGCGGGGTACAGGTAGACCCACAGTACGGAATGACAACAGTGGATCTGAACAATCTTGGGTACACTGACGAACCGTTCGTCCTAGCCAATGATGTGGCACAGGTTATCTATGTGAAGGACATGTCTACCAAACCGAGAAAAAGAAAAGATAAGGAAGCGAATACATCATATGATGAGCCAAAGCGCCACATAGTTCTTTCAGGAAAAAGGGACATAGTGGGAGTGGAGGGCAAGACAGACATGTCTGAAGATTATGAAAAGTTCCATGAAATTCCTCCCTTCAAAGTCAAGGCTGACCCAAGCATCCTGATAAACGATGAAGATTATCCATGGTTACGGCGCAATAAGCAAAGCACACAAGCGAAAAAAAGTGAAGACATTCTCTCCACAACTATTATGATGATACCATGCCAACTTTCAACCTTTTCGTAGTTCATTTGAAATGCCTGTTGTAACAGACGAGTTTCCGTATGAAATCCTGATACTTCGAAACAGATTGTCCGTTTTGTACACGAAGTGCATCCATGTCCGTATGAAATCCTGATACCGGGCATGCTATGTGGGTGAAATGATGATACCATGCCAACTTTCAACCTTTTTAGAGTTCATTTGTAGTGCTTTTCAATTTCATGGTCTTATAGCTCAAAATAATCAGTAAATGCATGGAAAATAACAAATGAAGCCAGAAAGGGTTGAAAATTGATGATGTGGCTTTGAATGGTGCATTTTGAACACAGAAAAACTATGGAGTTCAAATAAGTTCAAACAAATGAAATCCCTTTGTAACAGATGAGCTTTCGTCCGAAACCCTGATACTTCGAAAGAGATTGTCCGTTTTGTACACGAAGTGCATCTAGTTTTTGCCGTAACCCTCTCAACTTTCTTGCACATGCTATGTGGGTGAAATGATGATACCATGCCAATTTTCAACCTTTTCCGAGTTCATTTTAAATGCTTTTCAATTTCCGGGTCTTATAGCTCAAAAAGCAGTAAATGCATGAAAAATAATAAAATGCATAAAACTATAATATTTGTTATGATCAACTAAAAAACTAAAATCAATTAAAATATTCGGTTATGATGAACTAAAATAAAACTATAATATTCTTCAATAGCAAAAAGAATCAACTAAAAAGCTTTTATAAAACTATAATAGCAAAAGGAATCAACTAAAAAGCTTATATAAACCTCTAGTATTTTTGAAATTAAAATTATATAAAATTTATGCAACTTATATTAACAAAGTATTTTTTGTTCAAAACATTAATAGCATTTATTTTTATAGTAAATTTATTCATAAAACTAGTGATTCACATACATTTAAAAAAATTCAAATTTTAGAACTAATGGCACTAACAGAAAGTTTATAATTTTTGTGACCTAAAAGCAAAAAGAAATCACTAAAGAACTATAAGTATTTAGTTTTAAGTAGAAATAAAAAAATAAAAAGAAAAAAAGGAAAAAAATGCCACCTACTGGACATCCACGGCCTGAATACGACTAGAAACCCTACAATGGGCCAGGATTCAGGCCCGCAGAAGGCCCAATAGGCCCAATAGGCATGGCAAAGTAGAGATTAGGCCTGTAAGCCTGCAATAGAGAGGAGCTCGAGTGGGTGGCGGCAGCGAGGCTTATAACCCACTCCGAGCCCCTCCCAACTAGCGAGGTGGGACTAAACTTCCCACCGCACCGTGCCAGCACAAGGCCTATGGTCCCGGTTCGTGCCACCAACCGGGACCATAGGTGGGCATTCGTACCGGTTCGTGGCACCAACCGGTACCAATGCCCACCTATGGTCCCGGTTGGTGGCACCAACCGGGACCATAGGCCTCAGTTTCCCGCCCTTTGGGCTACCGAAAAGAG
Source organism: Triticum aestivum (assembly GCF_018294505.1). NCBI lineage: Eukaryota > Viridiplantae > Streptophyta > Magnoliopsida > Poales > Poaceae > Triticum > Triticum aestivum. The sequence continues at coordinate 326,797,227 of NC_057799.1, forward strand.
ACCTCTGGTCCCGGTTCATGCCACCAACCGGGACCATAGGTTGGCATTGGTACCGGTTGGTGCCACGAACCGGCACCATTGGTTTTGCTATATAAGGTAGCACTTGTGAAAATTTCGCCAACTGTTCCCATTCCCCCCGACGCCGCCAGGCCGTTCCTCGTCGTCGTCGCCGTCGCCGCGCCCCTGACCTGCCGTCGACGTCGTCCGTGCCGTCGCCGCCCCCGAGCCGCTCCTCCCCGAGGCATCGCCCCGCGCGCGCGTAACCCCACCCCCACGAGCCCGCCGTCCTCGTCGCCGTCATTGTCGTCGGCCTCGTCGTCGTCCTCGTCACCGGCCTCGTCGCCGTCCTTCCTCGAGCCCCCAGTGAGCCCCTTCCCATCCTGATCCGTTAGTGCATTTTTTAGCATTTTTTGTTCATGGTTTTTTGTTCATAGTCTTTTTTTTCATAGTTTTTTGTTCATAGCATTTTTAGGCTGTATAGTTTTTTTTGTTCATAGCATTTTTAAGCTGTATAGTTTTATTTTAGGTTATTAGTTCTACTGTTAGTGCATTTAAAGTTAGTCTATTTTTAGTTGAACTAGTTGATTAATTAATAAAACTACTTTATTTTACTATATATAGAAGTAGTTTATTTTTAGTAAGTACTACTTTATTTTATTTATAGTAAGTGCTTAGTAGTTGAAATAGTTGATTTAATAAAACTACTTTATTTTACTCTATATAGAAGTAGTTTATTTTTAGTAAGTACTGCTTTATTTTATTTATAGTAAGTGCTTAATTAGTAGTTGAACTAGTTGATTTAATAAAACTACTTTATTTTACTATAGAAGTAGTTTATTTTTAGCAAGGAAATTAGTAGAACTAGTTTATTTTTTTAGTTAAAGCAATTATTCCCGCATCGACGTCGACGATGCCTATCCCGCATCCTCGTCGTCGACTCGGCGGAGGAGGCCGGCTTTATCAGAGGGGCCATGTCCGGGACTGGGCTCCGCTGGGCTGGTTTTGGGAGGTGCTACCTTCCGGGGGGCGTAGGTTGGTGAGGAGCCAGCCGTCGTTGACCCGATCCTTGTTTGGTGGCGGTCGCGTGGGCCAGTGACGGTGCCGAGGCTTTCAGACACCGCGGAGGTGGTACGTCACCGTGTCAGCGAGGAGGACGAGCACGTCCGTCGCTACATGGTTGCATTGGAGGGCAGGTTCGACAATACCTGGCAGGTTCTTCAGGGATCTCACTGGAGCGATCCTGTGATGGTTCCTTCTCTTTGGGTGTCCACCGCCCGCGCCGATACCCGTCGGGCGCTACGGTTCTAGCTGTACTGGCGATGCTATATGTATGATAGTATTCGAGGTGTATTAGTGATAATATTCGACGATGTACGGACGCATGGAGATGATGTAGTTTTGCTTATAATTGAATGCATCCTTATTTGAATACTACTTTATTTTGCGATTTGATTTTGCTTATTGAATGCTCAAATTGGAAAACTACTCCTACTTTGAATGCTAAAATTGGAGAGCACTATGCAAGGCGTATGCATATGATTAGTTGATAGCTTATAGGGTTTTTGTTTTCGCAGAAATCTAGGAGCCCCCGGCCCCTTCATCATCCTCGCCGTCGTCCCCGTCACCGACCCCCTCCGACCTCGAGGTGAGACCAGCCAAATCCTCTTTTAGAAAGATAATTAAATGATATTTCGGGTTGACTTTAAGTCTGTCGAGTCTCCACCATATATGAGAGGACGAAGAATCCCGACTGTTGTCGTGGGGGTAACTTCTCCTTCGTTCCCGTTTGCTAGACAATTTGGTGTAATGCACTCGGGAACGAAAGGAGGAGCTACCATCACCGACGGTCGCAAATGTCAGAGAGGAATCAGTGAGGGAGAGTTCCACCATATATATATATAAGAGGACGAAGAATCCCGACTGTTGTCATGGGGGTCGCTTCTCCTTCGCTCGCGTGTGCTAGACATTTTGGTGTAATGCACTTGGGGACAAATGGAGGAGCGACCATCATCAACGGTCGAATGTATACACCACGTGAGCTGAAAGTTTTCAAGAAAAGACTCGACAAACCGATAGTCAACCCGTGATGAATAATGATGATCTAATTTAGTTTTTGTAGTACATATATTTAATTGTACAAGTTTAATCTTTGAATTATGAACATTGGAAATGCCGTCATCGAACGACGAAAGTCTCCCGGGGGAGTGCGGCTGGTGCCACGACGATCGAGGTTTGTGCGACAGGCCTCACCTGGACGATGATCGGCGCTTCAGCATTAAGCTCGAGGAGACCTTCGATGTTGAAACGGTACGCAACGGCGACAAGTGTTTTTTTCGTGATTAAGCATGACTTCAACTATTTCAACGTGTAATTTTCATCTTTTACAATTCGACTATAGCTTATCCCATGCCATGCAAGACGCTATGTCTTGGAGATGATAGATTTTGAAGGCCATGAAAATTTTGAAACGAAGAAAATTCACCTTAGGACCCATCATGATGTGGATTTTGAAGTAAATCTGTATAATGCTGAGAGCGTAACCCATTTTGGTTGCAAAAATTGGGAAGCATTTTGCAAGATGTATGGTTTTGATGAGGGTATGCTTGTCACCGTGGATCTTGGTGATCCTGACATCGACCAAGACAATATGGACATTTGGGTCCTTGTTGATACGCCTCCAGTTCTACCGCTATGTGAGTTTCTCAAACATAGTTAATTATTAACTAATTTATATTGTTTATTTCAAAATAGTTGACAGCTTATTTCCATTGACAGCTTATTTTGATTGTTCAAACAATGTGCGGAACATGGTAGACAAAACCCACTACACCGATGGCTCCGAGTTAACTTATCAGGAGAAATATCATCTGGTCAGATTTTGTACTGGTCTTGGGAATTACAATATCTACAATCAAACTCCTCAACATTATGGTCAATACGTGCCACTAGTGCACGTGTTGAACTACGGTAACTACCATGGAGATACTCTGGTAAGATTTTTTACTATTACGACATCCGTGCATCTTTTGCATACTTCTAAAACTAGTACATCATTGGTAACTATGAAGTTATTACTATGTTTTTCAACAGAGAATCCCAGAGGATTGTGTGCCTCATTTGATGTATCAGAATGGCAGCCTTCGTGTTTTGAACATATATCCAGGTCATCCTACGAATCTCAACTGTCCATACCAGATTTCTAAAAGAAGTGGAGACATGCTAATCAGAGAATGGAAAAAATGTATGAACATTCGTAAGGAGGTTCTTGGAAGCAAAAGGAAGCGCCGCGCAAGAATTGGAGACAGGATGATCTCCATTCTCCATAATGGAGAGTCAGGGTCTATATTGTTTTATGTTATTTTACCTTAAATAGAGTATTTAGGTCCTAATACTGATGATCATGTGCTAAGAACAATTAAGTAGGGTTGGTTCGATGACTATCAGGATGATGATCGTATGACTTGTTATTAATAACGAGTAGAAGTTGTATGATGATGATTAGTAGGACTTGTTATTATGATGATGCATGATGCGAGCATGAAGAGTTATTATATATCTGTGGGTGAAATGAACATGGATTGGATTGAAGTGAAGTCAACATGCATGTGGTGCATGTCGAAAGTAGTACAATCCAAACTTGATCAAGTTAGGATTAGTATTACTTTCGACATGCACCACATGTTGCCTCACTTCAACCTAAGTCATGTTTAGAAATAGCAGTATAGCAGTAGCACGGAGATAAGAGAGGACACATCTCTCTATTAGCTACCTATAACAACCTAAATTAACCCCAAAACCCCTAAACCACCTTCTTTCAAAAAAAAATCAGCCCCTGAAATGCTGACGCGTGGAAACTTATTGGTCCCGGTTGGTGCTACCAACGGGACCAAACCGGGACCAAAGGTCCTCCTGCCTGGGCTCGCCGGAGCGGCCACGTGGAGGCCCATCTGTCCCGGTTGGTATAAGAACCGGGACTAAAGGCCTAGGGCATTAGCAACGACCCTTTAGTCCCGGTTCCACAACCGAGACAGATGGGCCTTATGAACGAGAACAAATGACCCTTTTTCTACTAGAGGTGTCTTGAGCCTCGGCGGAGTAGCGTGCCAGTGTGAGCTGGTGTGGCATGGACGATGGTGGATGTACATATGATTGCAATTGCCTCCTGGCGCAGCACGTGCGCATGCATTCAATGCATGCATGCACGCATTATAGGTTTACGTACATGTACACCTACATGTACGTATACGTATTGCGTACGGCGTGCGTGGGCGTCACTTATTTCACAATTCACACGTACGCTAATCAATAATTTCCCTTCGAAATCGACACACGACTGACAGGAGGGTTTGGTTTGGTGGTCCACGACTCCACGTGCCACTGGCATCCATGCGTGCATGCATATATGTGTACTACAGTATATCAGTATCTACATGTGTCTGTCCACGATGAGATGAGCTCTGCTGGCCGGAACACGTACGTACGTACGTGTATCTTCTATGGATCGTCCATGCAGTTAATGTCTATGCCGACCCTAGACAGATCCAGCACTGTACTAACCTAGCTATGAGCTACTTATACATCTGCATGCTTTGCTTAGCTAGGAGCTACTCCCTCCATTCCAAAATAAATGAACTAATTTTGTATTACTCCCTTCTTTTCGATTTATAAAACTACCCACAATGGGAGTAACATAGGTAGTAACATCATACATATCTAAATAAAATAAATGATGTGGCAAGCAATAAATGAAGAAAAAGAGACATGTGGTAACATAGCTAGTTACTATTAGTATGAGTAACATCACACATATCAAGGCAAGATGAGTCTATAGCCTAATAAATGAAGTTGTGCATATTACCACACATATGTTGCTCCCCATTATAGAGGTAGTAACATAGAGTAGTAACATGTGCATGTGCATGTTACTATTCTATGTTACTATCCATTGTGGCTCAATTCAAAAATCTCACCAACCAAGATAGATGATGAGTGGTGGAATACTTTTTGTAGTTTGCAAAAGCACCCAATTAGTGCTCTTGTTTCCCTCAAAAAAGTATGTTTACCAATGCATTAATTGCAATGCATGCATGCATAAATTACATGCATTGGTCAATTTTTTTCTTAATACTTGCATGCAATGATTTAATGTATCTTGGAATATGAACTGTGATGAAAACAACCAAATTGAGCCTTATAAAATGAAAAAATTAAAATTTTGAAATAAGCCCTATAAACCAAAAAGGAGGGAGTAGCTTTATACTAAAGTTAGTACAAAATTGAGTCATCTATTTTAAAACGGATGAAGTACGTACTACTGTATAGCTATGGCTATGCCCTCATGCATCGTGGATCGATCACGATCAATCTTGCAGCTATCTAGTGCTAGTAATTAGCTTAGCTGCCCTACTTGTCCTTTTGTATGGGCAGCCGCTCAGTACCATGCATCATATACATAATGTGTGCACCAATAACACAAAACGTACGTACTTCGGTCCCTTATAATGATAATCCTAATCTCTTCAAACCTAGGAATTTTTATATCACCCAGAATTTAGAAACGTACTGTAATGATTTCACCCGCAAAAAATAAAATAAAAACGTATTTCCTCTATAAACTAATATAAGAGCGTTTAGATCACTAAAGTCGGAGGGAGTAATTCACAGTAATGTTATGTACTCCCTCCGTCCCGAATTACTTGTCGTAAGTATGGATGTGTCTAGATGTATTTTAGTTCTACATACATTCATTTTTATCCATTTCTGGGACGAAGGACATTTATGTGCTAAGCATGCTTGCACCTTGGGGATTACCGACTGCTGGATGGACTCCCCCCGGCTTCCTCATGACCAGCGTTTTGGCTGATCGTGCGGGAACAAAGTCTGGTGAATAAAGCTCGAAGTTTCCTGCAAAAAAAAATGGGACGGAGGGAGTACTCGTGAACGACTAGGATGACAATGATGGCACATTCAACCGATGAGTCCCGTAGGAGAAGAGGAGGCGGAGACGTTATCACTCGCTTCTTCAAACCGATGAGTCTATAAATCAAATCTCCTCAAAATGTTTCTAACAGTAACCGATGAGTCTATAAAACTCCCTTTTACCTTGAAAAAGAAATTAAAATAACCAAGGTAAGGTGATCAAGATCACTTCTGAACACATTTTAAGAAAATCACTTCTGGTCATAACATCATTCATGGAGTCCTGAATTTTCTGCAAAATATATAAAGTACCCCTGGCCATATTGACGTGTCCAAGTTAGTAGGTGTTGGCATTCTCCGCAGGTCTTGGAATCGTTTAGTACGGGTGTGGGGTTGATGCCACATCCAAACAGCTTTTAGATGTTTTTTTTTCCAACACAATACATACATAGGAATCCATCCATACGCACATACATTTACCCCTATAAATGTATGGACACACATCCTACTTTTGTGAGCATCTCTGAGAGACTGAGTCGGCACATCATTTTAAGATTGATAAAGTCATCACAGACGCCTTCATAATCGACGAGAACATCTCCTCACACTGCCAGAAAGCTTGAAGTCGGCACAATAGCTTAACTAGTTTTGCTACAGTAGAAGGACGAACCATGACTCGGGTTGGTTCTGGTCCGGATGTTGCTGTTGAGCTAGCTCTCGCTGATTGTATAAACACTATGATTTGAGCAATACAATTTACCACCTGCGAAAAAGAAAAGAAATGAATTCAAGAAAATGCGAGCACCCGTGTCATGTCTAGGACTTGAACTCTAGTGAACTGAGAATACCACCGTCCTCCTAACCATCCAACCACTGGTTGGTTCATAGCTCTTGGTTGATGAATAAGTTACCAGAGAGTCAAAACACGATTTTATAAGGTTGAATGTGGCATCATTTTCGTGCTAGTTTTTCAGGGGGACATCTCAAGGCAACTCCAATGCGAACCATGACATGGCCCGTAAATGTGTGGGCCGAACAGTTCAAACGCTTTAAGTCTTCCAACGGGAGTCATCAAATGTCCGGAGACCGATACAAACATATGAGATCCCCTAAATCGGCACAAATTGAGGAAGGATTGAGAGAATATGTACGTTCGCCTGGCCCACCCTTAATTGGACCACATCCTCCATGGCCCATGTGCCACACTCACTTTCTTTTTCCTATTGGTACGTCTAGCCCATTGTCAGTCATAGCCTATCGTCTGAATTTAATGGCCACAGTTGAATGGCCAACGCCCTGCCCACTGTCCGCGAAAACGATCGGACGTGTTCATGAACATTTGGTGACATCCGTTCAGTGATCCATGGTTGAATTGCATACTATGTCTAATGAGCTCGCATTGCCCTGTGGTTGGTCTTGATAGGCCGATGCTAGAAATTGAATTGAATCTATCATTTTACCGAGCTTAATTTGCTAGTTGTGCAATCAGATAGCAAGAGATGTTGTCAGGTAAATCCATCGAACTCTCATCTAGGGTTACCCTGCCTCTCGTCTAGGGATTCCCTGCCTCTCACCGACGCCGCCATCGGTCCGCCTCGTCTCACATGGTCATTGGACCATGGAGGCGCGGTGATACCGGCCCTTGCCGGCGAAAGGGTTGCGTTTTTAGGTGCTTTTCTAAATTTTGTTAGGGTTTGTACCATGCTCAGGAAGACGAGCCGCCGGCGGCTTCTTGAAGATGAAATAAGGTTCTCCCCACCTAGTCCCCTTCATGGTGATGTTTCAAGCGTCATCGGAAGGTGTGTGGAGGTTTGTCTCCGCTAGATCTCGTGCGATCCGGTTGGTGTTTGTCTTTGGTGGATCGTCTGGATCCGGTCTTCGTTCGTCTACATCAGTGTGTCTGCGGGTTGGATCCTTCTGACCTATCCTTCTCTTCATCGGCGGCAGTTGCTGTTCTGGTGTGTTTTGGTTGGTCCTATGAGGCCTTAGCACGACAACTTCTCGACTGTGTACTACAACAATGTTTGCCCGGCTCCGACGAGGGAGGGGCGATGACGGCGGCGTGCCTTCGGCTCGCTCCAGTGCTTGAAGTCATCGCTAGCTGGTCTACGGACCTGCATGTAAATTTTACTTCTAGTACTTTTTTATTACCTTGACCGTTGATAATTAGATCGAAAGTTTCTTGGAGAAAAAAATTCCATCAACGCTACTCTCTCCAACGGTGGGAGTAGAAATTTGTCAAACTGGTAGTACAAGCTACAGCAGCAACTATATATAACTATTAATTATTGCACATGACAACAGGGATTTTGGGCCCAACGCACGCATGAGATTAGTGTCGCGGAACATGCGGATAAACAATTAAACAAGAAGAACTACACAATTCAGTAGTGAGCAGTTTGGTCTTTGGTCTGCCCTGGTCCACCAACAGTTTAACATGGACTAAGCCAACACCTCTTTAATTTCTGCATCCGGCCCCTCCCGAGAAGAATCCCATTGGCGCCTCCTGCAGTACTCAACCCACTGCCGCGCTGCTGGTGCCGCTGACGATGATCTCTGCTCACACTCGCAGCCAGCAATTTGCCAGCCATCCTGCATGCCCATGAAAGCATACTGATGAATATTTGAGAGAGACCATCAACATTGATTTGTTCATGAGAGAGGACACCCTGATCAGTGATCGACTGAATTAACCTAACTTGTGAGTGCAGTGCATGCATGGGCAGAAATAAATGGAGTAAGCGTACCTGCAGGTGAAGTTGACGAGTTGCATAGCTAGCGTTTGCAGGGGAGCAGGCTGTGTCTTGGAGAGGGTCTTCATCAGCTGGTTCCAAACGAGGCATCTTCTTCTTGGTGTTCTCCTCGGTGCCTGCTGCCTTCTTCGCCTTGGCCTTGGTCTTGCTGGCGGTGGACAAGGTGGAAGTGGAGGCGCGGTCGCCGTGGGGCTTCTTCGCTGGCACCTCTTGGGAGTTGTGCAACTGCAGGTAGGTGTCGTCGCCGTCGATGAAGTAGGCCGTCCAGCCGCTGTCGTCGGAAGCCACGGCGGTGGCAGGCCCGGATGCGTAGCAGTCGACGTCGCCGTCCAAGACTGAAGCTGAAGCACCCGGCGTCCTAGACGAGCTGATAGATTCCTCCATTTGACAAACGTACGTATGTGTGTGTGGACTATGAACTTGAAGCTAAGTTAGCCAGCCAGGTAGCTCCGCGTAAGGTGGCTAGCTAGAAGAAGAAGAAGAAGAAGAAGAAGATTGCAGTGTTGCAGAATGGGTTGGAGTAAGAAATATGGCATGGAGGTCCGCCGGGGGAGCGCGGTTGGTGATGGTGTTATATAATGGCGGAGAGAGGGGAGGGTAGGCGCACCGGGACGTGGAGCGGCGGAGGGGTTACAGTGAAGTGTCGTTGACAATAAAGCCGGATGGATGATGCGCACATGGGCACTTATTTGCAGGCCGTGCACTCAACTGGACTCGAGACACACGTACGAGGGGGGTGTTCCATCCATGGATGGAAGGGATGGGAGGGAAAGATAAGTTAAGCAAGAGAGCGATAACTTTTCTCCGGGAAACATGTAGCCATGCAGCAGAAAGCCTGTTGGAGTTGGATCCGAATCAAAACCCATGGAGTCATGGAGATATACGGGGAGTACTAGACAAATGGAAGGAACAAAAATCTTGCACACGTGCATGCTATACTAGCTCGTCATCTTCATCTACTAAGCGCCATACCCAGTAAAGTTCACTAGTTGGAGTACACATAGTTGACAGAAAAAGCTAGGAGTACCAACTAAAGAAAGGGCAATGCTTTGCGTCGGTCGACCACGTAAGGACTCGATCGGTGGCCTTCAGCACCACATGATAGGCCAAAGGCAGCCATCCGACCTCGCCCCGTGCCTCACGCTCGCCGTGTACAACACTGTGCTTCGCAGCAGCCTCCATCCCCATCCCCGCCGCCAGCGAGCTCAAAGCACCGCATCGCTGAGCTTGTAGCTCCGCCCTCCCCAACATCCTGATTGCAACACCCGACATTGTTGTCGTAGCATCCTGTCGCGGGTCGAAGCGCGCCACGGTGGCTGGTTGCAGCTCCAAGTGGTGCCCGTCGTAGCACGCCAGTGGCCGATTGCACCTTCTCGACGCCCCCGTCGTGCCATCGGTCGACGTGGGTCGTAGCACCCCTGGTGGCTGGTTGCAGCTCTCGGTGGTGTCAGTCGTAGCACGCTGGTGGCTGGTTGCAGCATCCGGATGTCGTAGTCGTAGCATCGTCGGCTAGGGCGCCCATCACCGTCAGGGGGTTGGAGCATCCTCGTTGTACGCTTTCAACATCGTCCCTGGGCAGTCGCAGCTTCGCCGATGGCCCATTCCAGCATGCGGCCACCATTGTTGTAGCTTCGTCGGAGGTCGATTCCACCACATAGCCACAAAGGTCCGAGTTTCATAGGTGGTTGATTCCAGCACATCGCGACGCTGGTTAAAATACACGGCCACCACTATCGCAGCTTCGCCGGTGGTGATTCCAGCACATCGTTGACGCTGGTTACAACACGCGGCCACCATTGTGGCAGCTTCACCGGCGGCGATTCCAGCACGTAGCCACCAAGGTCTGAACTTCGTCACCGGCCGATTCCAGCACTCAGCCACCATAGTCATAGCTTTGTGGTGACCGATTCTAGCATGCCACGATGCTGCTTCTAGCATGCTACAGCGCTGCTTCCAGCACACGACCACCACAGTCGCAGTATGCAACACCTGTTGCCCCTAGATCGCAACGCTCATCAGTCGTGTTCATCGAGCTCATATTGTTATGATGGTCGCACACCTCAGAGTCACGACAGCTCATATCCTCTCTTGCAGCACGGCGGTCGCCGACGGGCCTCACACGCGGGATTGTCGAGGTTCCCAGCAGCGGCTGCCTTGGCGCGGTGGCATGTAGTGGCGGTAGCGCGTGAGAGAAAGGGAAATTCGATGCGATTCGCATGTGGATGAGGTTCTCCAGCAAAGGGATAAGCGGGAGGGAGCCACATACGTGAGACCCACTGGGCTTGTGTCCAACGCATAGGCCTGCGAAAAGCACGATCGCAAACAATAAGACAGCGCGCACACGACCGGCACAGGCCATAGCCGATTGGTTGATTCACAACCCTCCCCCCACCCCACCCCACCCCAAAAAAAGAACACGGAAATCATAATTGGCGACTGTCAGCTATGAGGGCCGGATTCGTTTGCATGAGTCCTGGCGCATGATCCTAGCCACGTCGGATACCCAAACCCGTTCGCTATAAAGAAAACATGAGTGAACCATATTTCAAAGTACTAGAATCCTGGTGCCCCACCCCCCTCCTTTCCTTTTTTTTCACCGGATAGCATTTTCTCTAAAAAAAATTAGCATGACAGTTTCCATTCTTATTTATTTAAGAGATGGCGTTTTTACATTAAGAGATAGCATTTTTATTATTAAGAGATGGCATTTTTATATTGCTAAGAAATGTAATTTTTATATTAAGATATGGCATTGCTTTTATTATTATAAGAGATGTCATTTTATTATTGAGAGATGAAGTTTTTTATTTAAGAAATGACATTTATTATTATTAAGAGATGACATTTTTTATTAAGAGATGGCATTTTTGTTATTAGGAGATGGCAATTTTATTATTAAGAGATAGATTTTTTATTTTTTTAGATGGCATTTTTTGTTTACTAAGAGATGGGAACTTTTTTTATCATGGCATTTTTTATTTATGTAGTTAATTCAACTTTTTTTAATCATACTCATGTGTATATTTTATAATTTAGAGAGATGGCATTTTTTTATAGTAGGCTGAATTTTTTGCATAAGTTAGTTCATGGCAATTTTGGGGTCTTTTTTTGTTGATGGCATTTTTCTCCGAAAAAAGGTTAAACTAGGCCTCTGGCCCAATGGGGTTCGCCCCGGGACCTCCTGGCGTTCTCCTGGCTGAGGGACGCCAGATAATAGGGTTCAAAGAAAAAAGGTAGGCTACCAACTTTTTATTTTTAGGAAAGCGCATCTTGCGTTTTTTTGTCAAAAAAAGCACATCCTGCCTTTTCTTAGGGGTGAAAGCACATCCTGCCTGCCTGGTTTCCGGGACCAACTAGTTGACGAGCGCTCCTTCGGGAGCCTCACAACGATCAGCGCCACTTGGCACGCGCTCAGCCGTCGGCCATGTGTCACGCTCTGGGCGCTTCCTCCGGATTTTTTTCGCACGCGTTTTCGGCTTCTTAAACAATTTTTTCTGGTTTTTTCGACGTTTCGGTTTTCAACAGGTCTTCCTTAGCTCTTGGATAAAAAAATTGATTTTTTGCGCAAAAAAACACGTTTTTTTCTTTCATGAGAGTCACGGTTTTTGCTTTCGTGAGAGGCACGGTTTTGCTTTCGCTACATTCACGACCGTGCCTCTCGGAAACGAAAAAAACGCGTTTTTTTTCATCCGCGAGAGGCACGGTTTTGCTTTCGGGAGAAGCACGTCCGTGCCTCTCGAAAACGAAAAAAATCGCATTTTCTGTTTTTTTTCTTCCGCAAGAGGCACGGTTTTGCTCCGCGAGAGGCACGGTTGTGCTTTCGGGAGAGTCACGGCCGTGGCTCTCGGAAATGAAAAAAACACATTTTCTATTTCTTTTCCTTTCGCGAGAGGCACGGTTTTGCTTCCGCGAGAGGCACGGTCGTGATTTCGCGAGAGGCATGGGCGTGCCTCTTTCGGAAAGGGAAAAACCCGTGCTCCCGGTTCTGTTTTTTCGTCCTTTTTTATAAAAATGTTTGTCAAAACCTATCAACATGGGATCTAGTTTTGAAGATCTTGACGGGAGGAATCCAACGGTGAAAACAGTTTCTAGATTTGGACGCACGGTTTAAGAGATAAAATGTTTTGAATAAATGGATCTACGAAAAAAGGGAAAACTCCCAGGTTGCGACAAGTGGCGCACATGCAGCGCGTCACTTGTCGCAACCTGCGAAGATGGGAGTGATCTTTGCAATGAGTAATCCTCAATTAGTGATTTCGCTGGTTTCCTTTGAAGCGAGTAGAAAGAATCCGTCCGTGGGTGCAGCCCGGGTGTGCTCATGGGTCGGGGCAAATTTGACAATTTTGACCTATGTACGAAATAAATCACAGAATGAACTGCCCGTAAAACTATTTCACGCGGGTGACCTTTTTGTGTGGCGCCCGACATGCAGGCGCCACACCCTACGATGCAGCGCCTAGCTCTGGGGCGTTGCACCTCTGTCCATCGTGGCAGCCCCTGGGCCCGCATCCAGGAGTGCAGCCCCTCCGAGCTAGGCGCCACACATGTAATGTGCAGCGCCTAGACCTTAGGTCATGCACTGTGACTTAGATGCAGCTGCGGCGGCCCTCTCCTCCCCCACCCACCCCATTGCACCAGTTACAGAAGAAGCTGCGACGGCGGCCCTCTCCTCTGAAGGAAATATGCCCTAGAGGCAATAATAAAGTTGTTATTTATATTTCCTTATATCATGATAAATGTTTATTATTCATGCTAGAATTGTATTAACTGGAAACTTAGTACATGTGTGGATACATAGACAAACAGAGTGTCCCTAGTATGCTTCTACTAGACTAGCTCGTTAATCAAAGATGGTTAAGTTTCCTAGCCATAGACATGTGTTGTCGTTTGATGAACGGGATCACATTATTAGAGAATGATGTGATGGACAAGACCCATCCTTTAGCTTAGCATTATGATCGTTGAGTTTTATTGCTATTGCTTTCTTCATGACTTATACATGTTCCTCTGACTATGATGATACCGACGATCGAATCTCTGGCAAGTAACATACCGATGACAAAGGGAACAACGTATGTCGTTATGCGGTTTGACCGATAAAGATCTTCATAGAATATGTAGGAGCCAATATGAGCATCCAGGTTCAGCTATTGGTTATTGACCGGAGATGTGTCTCGGTCATGTCTACATAGTTCTCGAACCCGTAGGGTCCGCACGCTTAACGTTCGATGACGATTTGTATTATGAGTTATGTGATTTGATGTACCGAAGTTTGTTTGGAGTCCCGATGAGATCACGGACATGACGAGGAGTGTCGAAATGGTCGAGAGGTAAATATTCATATATTGGAAGGTTGCATTTGGACATCGGAATGGTTCCGAGTGATTCGGGCATCTTTTCGGAGTACCGGGAGGTTACCGGAACCCCCCGGGAGAAATTATGGGCCTTATGGTTGATACGTCCATTTTGCATCATGCTTTCATGTCGATATTTATTGCATTATGGGCTGTTATTACACATTATGTCACAATACTTATGCCCATTCTCTCTTATTTTACAAGGTTTACAAGAAGAAGGGGAATGCGGCAGCTGGAATTCTGGGCTGGAAAAGGAGCAAATATTAGAGACCTATTCTGCACAACTCCAAAAGTTCTGAAACTCCAGGGAAGTCAGTTTTAGAATATATAAAAAATATTTGGTGAAGAAAGCACCAAAGGGGGGCCACTCACTGTCCACGAGGGTGGGGGGCGCGCCCCTTGCCTCGTGGGCCCCCTGGCAGGCCTCTGGTGGCCATCTTTGGCTATATGAAGTCTTTCGTCCTGGAAAAAATCAGAACGAAGCTTTCGGGATGAAGCGCCGCCGTCTCGAGGCGGAACCTGGCGAAACCAATCTAGGGCTCCGGCGGAGCTGTTCTGCCGGGGAAACATCCCCCTTCGGGAGGGGGAAATCATCACCATCGATCCTCTCATCGGGAGGGGGTCAATCTGCATCAACATCTTCACCAGCACCATCTCCTCTCAAACCCTAGTTCATCTCTTGTATCCTATCTTTGTCCCAAAACCTCAGATTGGTACCTGTGGGTTGCTAGTAGTGTTGATTACTCCTTGTAGTTGATGCTAGTGGGTTTATTTGGTGGAAGATAATATGTTCAGATCCTTTATGCATATTAACACCCCTCTGATTATGAACATGAATATGATTTGTGAGTAGTTACGTTTGTTCCTGAGGACATCGGAGAAGTCTTGCTATAAGTAGTCATGTGAATTAGGTATTCGTTCGATATTTTGATGAGATGTATGTTGTTTTTCCTCTAGTGGTGTTATGTGAACGTCGACTACATGACACATCACCATTGTTTGGGCCTAGAGGAAGGCATTGGGAAGTAATAAGTAGATGATGGGTTGCTAGAGTGACAGAAGCTTAAACCCTAGTTTATGCGTTGCTTCGTAAGGGGCTGATTTGGATCCATATGTTTCATGCTATGGTTAGGTTTACCTTAATTCTTCTTTCATAGTTTCAGATGCTTGCGAGAGGGGTTAATCATAAGTGGGATGCTTGTCCAAGGAAGGGCAGTACCCAAGCACCGGTCCACCCACATATGAATTATCAAATTAACGAACGCGAATCATATGAGCATGATGAAAACTAGCTTGACGATAATTCTCATGTGTCCTCGAGAGCGTTTTCCTTTATATAAGAGTTTGTCC
The DNA here is from genome assembly GCF_018294505.1 of Triticum aestivum. Taxonomy (NCBI): domain Eukaryota; kingdom Viridiplantae; phylum Streptophyta; class Magnoliopsida; order Poales; family Poaceae; genus Triticum; species Triticum aestivum. Next base: position 326,812,606 of record NC_057799.1, read on the forward strand.
AGGCTTGTCCTTTGCTACAAAAAGGATTGGGCCACCTTGCTGCACCTTATTTACTTTTATTACTTGTTACCCGTTACAAATTACCTTATCACAAAACTATCTGTTACTGATAATTTCAGTGCTTGCAGAGAATACCTTGCTGAAAACCGCTTGTCATTTCCTTCTGCTCCTCGTTGGGTTCGACACTCTTACTTATCGAAAGGACTACTATAGATCCCCTATACTTGTGGGTCATCAAGACTCTTTTTCTGGCGCCGTTGCCGGGGAGTGAAGCGCCTTTGGTAAGGAAAAATTTATATAGTGTGCTGAAATTTACTGTCACTTGTTACTATGGAAAGTAATCCTTTGAGGGGCTTGTTCGGGGTATCTTCACCCCAACCAGTAGAGGAAATAGTTTCTCCTCAACCTACTGAACCTACTGAAAATGTTTACTTTGAAATTCCTTCAGGTATGATAGATAAACTGCTAGCTAATCCTTTTACAGGAGAAGGAACATTACATCCCGATATGCACCTAATCTATGTGGATGAAGTTTGTGGATTATTTAAGCTTGCAGGTATGCCCGAGGATGTTATGAAGAAGAAGGTCTTCCCTTTATCTTTGAAGGGAAACTCATTGACATGGTTTAGGCTATGTGATGATATTGGATCATGGAACTACAACCGATTGAAATTGGAATTTCATCAGAAGTTTTATCCTATGCATCTGGTTCATCGTGATCGTAATTATATATATAATTTTTGGCCTCACGAAGGAGAAAGTATCCCTCAAGCTTGGGGGAGGCTTAAGTCAATGTTATATTCATGCCCCAATCATGAGCTCTCAAGAGAAATTATTATTCAAAAATTTTATGCTCGACTTTCTCTCAATAATCGCTCCATGCTCGATACTTCTTGTACTGGTTCTTTTATGATGAAGACTATTGAATTCAAATGGGATTTATTGGAAAGAATTAAACGCAACTCTGAAGATTGGGAACTCGACAAAGGTAAGGAGTCAGGTATAACACCTAAGTTTGATTGTGTTAAAGCTTTCATGGATACCGATGTTTTTCATGAATTTAGCACTAAATATGGACTTGACTCTGAGATAGTAGCTTCTTTCTGTGAATCATTTGCTACCCATGTTGATCTTCCTAAGGAGAAGTGGTATAAATATCATCCTCCCATTGAAGTAAAAGTAGTTGAACCTATTAAAGTTTAAGAAAAGACTACCACTTATAATGTTGATCCTATTGTTCCTACCGCTTATATTGAGAAACCACCTTTCCCTGTTAGAATAAAGGATCATGCTAAAGCTTCAACTGTGGTCAACAAAAGTAATATTAGAACACCTACACCCCCTGAGAAAATTAAAGTTGAACCTAGTATTGCTATGGTTAAAGATCTCTTGGTCGATAATATTGATGGGCATGTTATTTACCTCTGTGATGAAGCTGCTAGAATTGCTAGACTCGATACTAAAAATAAACATAAACCTGTTGTAGGCATGCCTGTTATTTCTGTTAAAATAGGATATCATTACTATCATGGTTTATGTGATATGGGTGCTAGTGCGAGTGCGATACCTCATTCTTTATACGAAGAAATTATGCATGATATTTCACCTGCTGAGTTAGAAGGTATTGATGTTACAATTAAGCTTGCCAATATAGATACTATTTCACCTGTTGGGATTGTTAGAGATGTTGAAGTCTTGTGTGGGAAAATTAAATATCCTACTGATTTTCTGGTTCTTGGTTCCCCACAAGATGACTTTTGTCCCATTATATTTGGTAGACCCTTCTTGAATACTGTTAATGCTAAGATAGATTGCAAAAAGGATATTGTTACTATTGGATTAGGGGATATGTCTCATGATTTTAATTTTGCTAAATTTCGTAGACAACCCCATGATAAAGAATTGCCTAGTAAAGATGAAATTATTGGTCTTGCTTCTATTGCCGTGCCTCCTAACAATCCTTTAGAACAATATTTGCTAGACCATGAAAATGGTATGTTTATGAATGAAAGAAGGGAAATAGATGAAGTATTCTTTAAACATGGACCTATTTTGAAACACAATCTGCCTGTTGAAATTCTAGGGGATCCTCCTCCACCCAAGGGTGATCCCGTGTTTGAGCTTAAACCATTACCTGATACTCTTAAATATGCTTATCTTGATGAAAAGAAGATATATCCTGTTATTATTAGTGCTAACCTTTCAAAGCAGGAAGAAGATAAATTATTGAAAACTCTGAAGAAGCACTGTGCTGCTATTGGATATACTCTTGATGATCTTAAGGGCATTAGTCCCACTCTATGCCAGCACAAAATAAAATTGGAGAAAGACGCTAAACCGGTTGTTGATCACCAACGACAGTTAAATCCTAAGATGAAAGAAGTGGTAAGGAAAGAAATACTAAAGCTTCTGGAGGCAGGTGTAATTTATCCCGTTGCTGATAGTTAGTGGGTAAGTCCTGTCCATTGTGTCCCTAAGAAGGGAGGTATTACTGTTGTTCCTAATGATAAAGATGAATTGATCCCACAAAGAATTGGTACAGGTTATAGAATGGTAATTGATTTCCGCAAATTGAATAAAGCTACTAAAAATATCATTACCCTTTACCTTTTATCGATCAAATGCTAGAAAGATTATCCAAACATACACATTTTTGCTTTCTAGACGGTTATTCTGGTTTCTCTCAAATACCTGTGTCAAAAGAGGATCAGGAAAAGACCACTTTTACTTGCCCTTTCGGTACCTTTGCTTATAGACGTATGCCTTTTGGTTTATGTAATGCACCTGCTGCCTTTCAAAGATGTATGACTGCTATATTCTCTGACTTTTGTGAAAAGATTGTTGAGGTTTTCATGGATGATTTCTCCGTTTATGGAACTTCTTCGATGATTGCTTAAGCAACCTTGATCGAGTTTTGCAGAGATGTGAAGAAACTAATCTTGTCTTGAATTGGGAGAAGTGCCACTTTATGGTTAATGAAGGTATTGTCTTGGGACATAAAATTTCTAAAAGAGGTATTGAAGTTGATAAAGCTAAAGTTGATGCTATTGAAAAGATGCTGTGTCCTAAGGACATTAAAGGTATAAGAAGTTTCCTTGGTCATGCCGGTTTTATAGGAGGTTCATTAAAGACTTTCTAAAAAATTTCTAGGCCTCTGACTAATCTCTTACAAAAGGATGTTCCTTTTGTCTTTGATGATGATTGTGTAGAAGCATTTGAAATACTTAAGAAAGCATTGATTTCTGCACCTATTATTCAGCCACCTGATTGGAATTTACCCTTTGAAATTATGTGTGATGCTAGTGATTATGCTGTAGGTGTTGTTCTAGGACAAAGAGTTGATAAGAAATTAAATGTTATCCAATATGCTAGTAAAACTCTAGACAGTGCCCAGAGAAATTATGCTACTACTGAAAATGAATTTTTAGCAGTTGTATTTGCTTGTGATAAGTTCAGACCTTATATTGTTGATTCTAAAGTAACTATTCACACTGATCATGCTGCTATCAAATACCTTATGGAAAAGAAATATGTTAAACCTAGACTTATTAGATGGGTTCTCTTGCTACAAGAATTTGATTTGCATATTATTGATAGAAAGGGAGCTGAGAACCCCGTTGTAGAAAACTTGTCTAGGTTAGAGAATGTTCTTGATGACCCACTACCTATTGATGATAGCTTCCCTGATGAAAAATTAGCTATCATAAATGCTTCTCATACTGCTCCATGGTATGCTGATTATGCCAATTACATTGTTGCTAAGTTTATACCACCTAGTTTCACATACCAGCAAAAGAAAAAGTTTTTCTATGATTTAAGACATTACTTCTGGGATGACCCACACCTTTATAAAGAAGGAGTAGATGGTGTTATTAGACATTGTGTACCTGAGCATGAACAGGAACAGATCCTACGCAAGTGTCACTCCGAGGCTTATGGAGGACACCATGCTGGAGATAGAACTGCGCATAAGGTATTGCAATCCGGTTTTTATTGGCCTACTCTTTTAAAGATGCCCGTAAGTTTGTCTTGTCTTGTGATGAATGTCAAAGAATTGGTAATATTAGTAGACGTCAAGAAATGCCTATGAACTATTCACTTGTATTGAACCATTTGATGTTTGGGGCTTTGATTATATGGGACCGTTTCCTTCCTCTAATGGGTATACACATATTTTAGTTGCTGTTGATTACGTTACTAAGTGGGTAGAAGCTATTCCAACTAGTAGTGCTGATCATAACACCTCTATTAAGATGCTTAAAGAAGTTATTTTTCCGAGGTTTGGAGTCCCTAGATATTTAATGACTGATGGTGGTTCACATTTTATTCATGGTGCTTTCGTAAAATGCTTGCTAAGTATGATGTTAATCATAGAATTGCATCTCCATACCATCCACAATCTAGTGGTCAAGTAGAACTAAGTAATAGGGAGATTAAATTAATTTTGCAAAAGACTGTTAATAGATCTAGAAAGAATTGGTCCAAAAAACTTGATGATGCATTATGGGCCTATAGAACTGCATATAAAAATCCTATGGGTATGTCTCCATATAAAATGGTTTATGGAAAAGCATGTCACTTACCTCTCGAACTAGAACATAAGGCATATTGGGCCATTAAAGAGCTCAATTATGATTTCAAACTTGTCGGTGAGAAGAGGCTATTTGACATTAGCTCACTTGATGAATGGAGAACCCACGCCTATGAGAATGCCAAATTGTTTAAAGAAAAAGTTAAAAGATGGCATGACAAAAGGATACAAAAGCGTGAGTTTAACATAGGTGATTATGTTTTGTTATACAACTCTCGTTTAAGATTTTTTGCAGGAAAACTTCTCTCTAAATGGGAAGGTCCTTACGTTATCGAGGAGGTCTATCGTTCCGGTGCCATAAAAATCAATAACTTTGAAGGCACAAATCCAAAGGCGGTGAATGGTCTAACAATCAAACATTATATCTCAGGTAATCCAATAAATGATGAACTAATGTTATTGAGACCGTAACCTCGGAGGAATATATAAGGGGCACTTTCCAGAACGTTTCAGACTCCGAAAAGGAATAGGTATGTGGTACGGTAAGTAAACCGACTCCAAAACAATTCTAATGGCAAATTTTTCTCCGTTTCAGAATATTTAAGAAAATAGGAAAATAAGAAGTAGTCCGAAAGAGACACGAGGCATCCACGAGGGTGGAGGGCGCGCCCCCTGCCTCGTGGGCAACTCGTGTGCCCTCCGGACTCCGTTTTCTTGCACGATACTTCTTTTGGTCGGTAAAAATTCATTATATAATCTCCCGAAGGTTTTGACCACCGCACCACGACACAATCCTCTGTTTTTGTTTTGAGCTGTCTCTTCTGCAGATTTAGAGCAAGATGTCATCTCAAGACTCGGATGGAGAGAGCTATGTCTCACATCTCATTGCTAACCCAAAGACCTATGGGGACCTATCTCCTTATGGTCGAACTACAGATGATGAGGAGGATGCTCATTTGATGAGGATCGATGATTCAAGTTCGGAGGAGGAGGATGTTCCTCTACCTCAACCTGGGGATATGCACGTGAAGTTCAAGAAGTCTAGCTTCCCTAAGAGGGCTAACTGGTCTAATAACTGATCTATTCCTTCTCGTTTTCGGCGGAAAAGGAAAGGAGATTTACGTGACAAGATCCTGAAGCTGGAGTCGGAGGTCTATGATTTAAAGGAGGAAATTTCTCTCCTCAACTACAATATGAAAAAGCTGAAGGCACAATTGTCACCACCAACTCCATCATCTTCACCACCAAAGGAGAACGGAGTATCGGGTATGGGCACTCCCCTTGGCAACTGCCAAGCTTGGGGGAGGTGCCCCGGTACTGTATCACCATCACACCTCAATCTTTACCTTTTTCTTAGTTCTATCCTTTTTGGTAATATCTTGATCTAGTAGAATAAAGTTTTAGTATGATCTAGTTTTGAGTTTTGCTTTATGATCCTTCTATGTAATCGAGTCCGTGAGCTATATATAATAAAGATTAGTTTTGAGTCAAGGGCTTGATTATCTTGTTATGATCTTGAGGGAATAAAAATAAAAGAAAAGAGAAAGAATAAAAATAAATAAAGAGATCATATTGATCTTATGGAGAGTAATGACTTCACATATAAAAGAGTATGATGAATAAAAGTTGTTGAGAGTTGACAAACATAGTTTTGGTCATCGTTGCAATTAATAGGAAGTAATAAAGAAAGAGAGGTTTTCACATATAAATATACTATCTTGGACATCTTTTATGATTGTGAGCACTCATTAAAATATGACATGCTAAAAGGTTGAGGTTGGACAAGGAAGACAACGTAATGGGTTTTGTTTTCTTACATCCAAAATAAAGTATATTGTCATGGATCATCCAACATGTTGAGCTTGCCTTTCCCCCTCATGCTAGCCAAATTATTCGCACCAAGTAGAGATACTACTTGTGCTTCCAAATATCCTTAAACCCGGTTTTGCCATGAGAGTCCACCATATCTACCTATGGATTGAGTAAGATCCTCCAAGTAAGTTGTCATTGTTGCATGCAATAAAAATTGCTCTCTAAATATGTATGATCTACTATAAGCCCCTATCTTTCTCTCTGTCCGATTAAAACTCCATACCCATAAGTATTGCGTGAGTGTTAGCAATTGTGATAGACTAAATGATAGTTGAGTATGTGGACTTGCTGAAAAGCTCTTACATTGACTCTTTCCGATGTTATGATAAATTGCAATTGCTTCAATGACCGAGATCATAGTTTGTTAGTTTTCAATGAAGTTTCTGGTTCATACTTGACATTGTGAATAGATTGTTAATTTAGCATAAGAAATCATATGACAATATATATATATATATATGTTGCTGTTATAAGAATGATTATGATGCCCTCATGTCCGTATTTTATTTTATTTTATCGACACCTCTATCTCTAAACATGTGGACATATTTTTCGTTATCGGCTTCCGCTTGAGGACAAGCGAGGTCAAAGCTTGGGGGAGTTGATACGTCCATTTTGCATCATGCTTTCATATCGATATTTATTGCATTATGGGCTGTTATTACACATTATGTCACAATACTTATGCCCATTCTCTCTTATTTTACAAGGTTTAAAAGAAGAGGGGGAATGCCGGCAGCTGGAATTCTGGGTTGGAAAAGGAGCAAATATTAGAGACCTATTCTGCACAACTCCAAAAGTCCTGAAACTCCACGGAAGTCAGTTTTAGAATATATAAAAAATATCGGGCGAAGAAAGCACCAGAGGGGGGCCACCCACCGTCCACGAGGGTGGGGGGCGCGCCCCCTGCCTCGTGGGCCCCCTGGCAGGCCACCGGTGCCCATCTTTGGCTATATGAAGTCTTTCGCACTGGAAAAAAATCAGAAGGAAGCTTTCAGGACGAAGCGCCGCCGTCTCGAGGCGAAACCTGGCGAAACCAATCTATGGCTCCGGCGGAGCTGTTCTGCCAGGGAAACATCCCTCCGGGAGGGGGAAATCATCACCATCGTCATCACCATCGATCCTCTCATCGGGAGGGGGTCAATCTCCATCAACATCTTCACCAGCACCATCTCTTCTCAAACCCTAGTTCATCTCTTGTATCCAATCTTTGTCCCAAAACCTCAGATTGGTACCTGGGGGTTGCTAGTAGTGTTGATTACTCCTTGTAGTTGATGCTAGTTGGTTTATTCGGTGGAAGATAATATGTTTAGATCCTTTATGCATATTAATACCCCTCTGATTATGAACGTGAATATGATTTGTGAGTAGTTACGTTTGTTCCTGAGGACATGAGAGAAGTCTTGCTATAAGTAGTCATGTGAATTTGGTATTCGTTCGATATTTTGATGAGATGTATGTTGTTTTTCCTCTAGTGGTGTTATGTGAACGTCGACTACATGACACATCACCATTGTTTGGGCCTAGAGGAATGCATTGGGAAGTAATAAATAGATGATGGGTTGCTAGAGTGACAGAAGCTTAAACCCTAGTTTATGCGTTGCTTCGTAAGGGGCTGATTTGGATCCATATGTTTCATGCTATGGTTAGGTTTACCTTAATTCTTCTTTCATAGTTTCAGATGCTTGCGAGAGGGGTTAATCATAAGTGGGATGCTTGTCCAAGGAAGGGCAGTACCCAAGCACCGGTCCACCCACATATGAATTATCAAATTAACGAACGCGAATCATATGAGCATGATGAAAACTAGCTTGACGATAATTCTCATGTGTCCTCGAGAGCGTTTTCCTTTATATAAGAGTTTGTCCAGGCTTGTCCTTTGCTACAAAAAGGATTGGGCCACCTTGCTGCACCTTATTTACTTTTATTACTTGTTACCCGTTACAAATTACCTTATCACAAAACTATCTGTTACCGATAATTTCAGTGCTTGCAGAGAATACCTTACTGAAAATCGCTTGACATTTCCTTCTACTCCTCGTTGGGTTCGACACTCTTACTTATCAAAAGGACTACGATAGATCCCCTATACTTGTGGGTCATCAATGGGCCATAAGAGGGAAGCACACCATCCCACAAGGGGCTGGTGCGCCCCCCTTGGGCAGGAGGCCGAATAGGACTAGGAGGAGGGCCCGGCCCCCCTTTCCTTCTCCTTCTCCCTTCCCCCTTTCCTACTCCATGTGGGAGGTGGAATCCTACTAGGACTAGGGAGTCCTAGTAGGACTCCACACCTTGGCGTGCCCCCTTAGGGCCGGCTGCCTCTCCCTCTCCCTCCTTTATATATGGAGGCAGGGGGCACCAAGACACACAAGTTGATATTTTAGCCGTGTGCGGTGCCCCCCTCCACAGTTACACACCTCGGTCATATTGTCGTAGTGCTTAGGCGAAGCCCTGCGCCAGTAAATTCATCATCACCGTCACCACGCCGTCGTGCTGACGGAACTCTCCTGAAAGTGCAACTATCCCTGGGTGGTTTTGGTAATTACTAACAACATATAGCTCATTGAGCTAATGCTATCTCAAGATAAATATTTCAGGAAAGCTCAATGATTGGCATGGCATGGATTAGGAATGTGGATCCCTCAAAATGCTAAGGACAAAAGATTGGCTCAAGCTCAAGACTTTACATTTTACTTTTAGTGATCCAAGATCACATTGAGTCCATAGGAAAAGCCAATACTATTAAAAGGGGATGAGGTGTTGCTTAATGAGTTACTTGCTCAAAATGCTTAGTGATATGCTCCAAAACCCTCAACTACTTTCTCATATCCACATATGTCCCTAACCAAAAGTCAAACTCGGCCCCACTAAAATTTCCAATCCGGCTCCACCGAGTTCACTTGACATAGCCACTACCACAAACCCTAGTCACTCCGGTCTCACCGATAGGGATCTCGGTCTCACCAAGATGGGATTGCAACCTCTCTGTTTCCCTTCGTAACGTTTTGATCTAACTGAGATGAGCGATCGGTCCCACCGAGATTGCAATGCAAACTCTCTGTTTCCCCTTCGTAACGTTTCGGTCTAATCGAGATGAGCGAATCGGTCCCACCGAGTTTGCCTGACCAACTCTCTGTTTGCTTATTACCAAAATCGGTCCCACCGAGTTTGTGTAATCGGTCTCACCGAGATTACGTTGTGCCCTAACCCTAATGGAATCGGTCCCACCGAGTTGACATGTCGGTCCCACCGAAAATCCTAATGTTCACATTTTGAACTAAATCGGTCTGACCGAGTTTTCTGATTCGGTCCCACCGAGTTTGGTGATTTGTGTGTAACGGTTAGATTGTGTGTGGAGGCTATATATACCCCTCCACCCACTCTTCATTCATGAGAAGAGCCATAAGAACATGCCTACACTTCCAACACACATTTTCTAAGAGAGAACCACCTACACTTGTGTTGAGGTCAAGATATTCCATTCCAACCACATAAATCTTGATCTCTAGCCTTCCCCAAGTTGCTTTCCACTCAAACCCTATTTCTAGCAAATCCAATCCTATGAGAGAGAGCTGAGTGTTGGGGAGACTATCATTTGAAGCACAAGAGCAAGGAGTTCATCATCTACACACCATCTATTACCTTTTGGAGAGTGGTGTCTCCTAGATTGGCTAGGTGTCACTTGGGAGCCTCCGTCAAGATTGTGGAGTTGAACCAAGGAGTTTGTACGGACAAGGATATCGCCTACTTCGTGAAGATCTACCCTAGTGAGGCAAGTCCTTCGTGGGCGATGGCCATGGTGGGATAGACAAGGTTGCTTCTTTGTGGACCCTTCGTGGGTGGAGCCCTCCGTGGACTCTCGCAACCGTTACCCTTCGTGGGTTGAAGTATCCATCAACGTGGATGTACGATAGCACCACCTATCGGAACCACGGATAAAAAAATCTCCGTGTCTACATTGCGTTTGCTCCCTCCAAACTCCTCCCTTTACCTTCATATGCAATTGTTTTACATTCCGCTGCTATACTCTTAGAATTGCATGTGTAGGTTGATTACTTGAATTGTGCTAACTTGCTAAAATCTACCAAGACTTAAAATTGGGAAAAGGCTAGATTTTTATTTGGTCAAGTAGTCTAATCACCCCCCCCCCCCGCTCTAGACATACTTTCGATCCTACAAGTGGTATCGGAGCTTTGCTCTCCATTTGCTTTGATTTCCATAGCTTTTGGTGATCATAGCCTTGGTTTCACAACCTAGGAGAGTATGGCGTCTAGCGAGGGAAATTACCACCGTAGAGGTCCTTACTTTGATGGTACTAATTTTGCTAGTTGGAAGCATAAGATGAAAATGCATATTCTTGGACATAACCCCGCCGTTTGGGCTATTGTGTGTATTGGCTTGCAAGGTGAATTCTTTGATGGGAGAGAACTGAACCGTGAAGCTACCGCGGAAGAGTTGAAGATGCTGCAATACAATGCTCAAGCTTGTGATATTCTCTTCAACGGATTGTGCCCCGAAGAATTCAACAAAAGCAGCCGCCTTGAGAATGCAAAGGAAATTTGGGATACTATGATTGATATGCACGAAGGTACCGACTCCGTCAAGGAAGCCAAATTGGATGTGCTTCAAAGTCAACTTGACAAGTTCAAAATGAAGGATGGTGAAGGTGTCGCCGAAATGTACTCTAGGCTTGCTCTCATCACAAATGAGATTGCCGGCTTAGGAAGTGAAGAGACGACCGATAGATTCATCATCAAGAAGATCCTAAGAGCCTTGGATGGAAAGTATGATACCGTGTGCACATTGATCCAAATGATGCCCAATTACAAAGATCTCAAGCCAACGGAAGTCATTGGAAGAATTGTTGCTCATGAGATGTCACTTAAGGATAAGGAAGAGCTCCACAACAAGTCAAGTGGTGCTTACAAAGCCTCATGTGAAGCTCCCACATCATCAAGTGAGAAACAAACCTTCAATGAATAATTGAGCCTAATGGTGAAGAACTTCAACAAGTTCTACAAGAGTAGAAGCAAGGAAAGAAGCTCCAAGTCAAGGTCCTACAATGACAAGAGATCTTCAAGTCATGAACGAAATTGCTACAATTGTGGAAGACCCAGACACTACTCCAATGAGTTTACGGCTCCCTACAAAAGAAGAGAAGATTCTCCCAAAAGAAGAAGTAGAAGAGAAGAATCACCACCTAGATAAAGAAGGAGTAGAGATGATCGTTATGAGCGAAGACCCTCTCGGAGAAGCAAGGATTCGGAAAGGAAGGACAAGTCATCAAAGAGCTACACAAAAAGAAGACATCATGCTCATGTTGGTGAATGGGTATCCGGCTCCAACTCTGACCATCACTCCGAAAGTAGTTATCACTCCGACTCCGAATATACTCAAGATGAAGGTGTTGTTGGTCTAGCTCTTGTGTCAACCAACTCCTATGACATATTTGACTCACCAAATGAAGGAATTGGAAGATGCTTCATGGCCAAAGGTCCAAAGGTAACACACCCCGAGTATGTTGATTTCAATAGTGATGAAGATGATTTGCTAGGAGATGATGATTTACTTGTTGACAATTCTAGTTATGAAAACTATGATGAACTTGCTATTAATCATGTTAATCAAGATAAAATGAATGACGATGATAAGAAGGAGATTGAGCGTCTAACTAAAGAACTAAACACTCTTAAGTTAGCTCATGAAACTACCTTGGAAGATCATCGAGAACTTTTAAAGACTCATGAGAAGCTACGCTTTGAAAAGCTCAACCTTGAGCAAGAGCATGAGTTCTTAAAAGCAATCAATGATGATCTTCGCAAGAAAAGTTCTTCTTACATTGCCAAGCGTTTACTCTTGTCTACTTACATGCCACAAGTTAAATCTAGCAACAAGAACAAGAAAGATTCTTTCACTAGTAGTAACAACAATCATGCTAAATCCAATGATGTTGCTTCTAGTACTTCTCTTGATTCCACTAATGATTCTCTTAGCCAAGTTACACTTGAGCAAGAAAATAGCTTATTGAAGGGAATTATAGAGAAAGGTGTTTACAGAAGTCTTGCCGGAAGTAAGAAATTTGAGGAAATTGTACGCAAGCAAGGAAGACACCGGAAGAATCAAGGTGTTGGTTTTGAACAAAAGCTCAATGACAATGGAGTTGAGTGGGAAGAAGATCAATACCCCAAGACAAAGTTTGTTCCTCAACAAGAGAAGTATGATCCTACTTGTTTCCAAGGAACACATGCTCAAGATGATCTTCCACCATAAGACCACAAGCTAAAGGGCAAGGACAAGCTTCAAGAGGAGATTGATGCATTTGAAGAAGCTCCTAAGGCCTTGGTCAAGTGGGTTCCCAAGACTACATCAAGTTCCACTTCACCAAGTACGACTACAACTCCAAGGATTCCCATCAAGATGGTGTGGATCCCGAAGAAGAAGAACTAGAGAGTTCTTGAGAGTGACTCCGCCAACATACTTCACTCTTATCATCTTGGCAAGGACAAGTGCAAACAACTTCCATATCTTGCACTAGTTCAAGGAGTCACAAACCCTCTTGTTGGTAAGACAAGGGACAAGGTAACCTAATGCTTTCATGGACATCATCCTATGTGAACATCACTCTATGTCTAAGGATATCCTTGTTTGTTCCTTGTGGGACTAACCCGTGTAGGTATTGAAAGTGCAACTCACTCCAAATGATTGCTCCGAATGATCTACATCAACATTGAGCATCTACATCTTCAACACCTACATGAAGTCATCATCGACAAAACCCAAGGTTAGTTCATCCCTCTTAGGGGGGATATCACATCTAGGGGGAGCTTTACTCTAATCAAGTGAGATAAAGCAACTCTAATGATGTGAACACAACAATGCTTTATGTAAAAGTGGTAACCCCACTTGTGCTTAAACGATGAGTATGACCTATGATCAAATGTTCTCATTTGACTCCTAAGTCAATATACTCATATATATAGATGACCTAGTCATCGCCAAATTGCTTGATAGATGCTAGAGTGATTGTGCATGCTTTGTCACATATTTCATTTATCATTTTATTGTGTGAGCATGTTGGATGCATATTTTACTCATTCGAGGACATCCATTTGTTGCTTTGATTGTTTGGTTTTTCTCTTTGGCAAAATGGATGGACAAGAATGCCTAAGAACTCCCTCTAGCTATCTATGCTTTTCTCGTCTCAAACTCTATTCATGTTACGTCAAAGTTTGATCAAGTCAGATTCGAACCACTCTGTGTGAGGAGCACTCGGAGTCCCCGATTCGTCATAGACTTAAACTTCCAAAACCTCTTTGTGCATTTCGGTATTGACCGAATCATCCATTTCGGTCACACCGAGATCACTAAGTTGACCTAGGTTTTCAATCTCGGTGCAACTGATTTGAACTTTTCGGTCACACCGAGTTGCAGTAACCGCTTGCGATTCTGCATCTCGGTGCCACCGAGTTGTTCCACTCGGTCACACCGACAGGGTCAGGATATATAAACCCACGGGTGAGATTTTGGAAATTTCTTCGAAACCTCTCAGCCCACGCGTATCCTGCTCTGCTGCCTCAGGTCTCCGGATCGTCTCCTCGCCGCCAGCGACCTCCCGCCGCTGGTTTCCATCACCGTCAACGGAATTCTGCCCCTCCGTTGCCGCCGTAGCGAACTCTGCCGAACTAGGGTATGAGTTCGTCTCTTTGTGCTATTCCTTTAACTCTGATTCGTAGCACATTGCTCTGCCATGATTATAACCACATATGCAAACACTCTATCCATTGAAAACATCCTTTAGATTAGATTGGATTTGAAAATTCAGGGTTAGGTCTCCATCGAACCCATCTCGGACCGACCGAGTTGTAGAAATCGGTCTCACCGATTTGGCTTAGGCCATAGCACTTGCGATTTTCGGTCTGACCGAAAACTGCAAATCGGTGTGACCGAGTTTGATTCTCTGTGAAACCCTAGCAGTCTCGGTGCCACCTAACTATGACTCGGTCTGACCGAGTTCACTAGGTTAGGTTCCAAAAGCTGCTTCGGTATCACCGAGTTTACAAATCGGTAGCTCCGAAATGCTTTCTGTGGAGAACTAAAACTAAGTTTTAAAGTCATCTGTTTTGCAAAAACTCTTCACTTTGTGATGCTCATCCACTCTACCTCATCTACATCTATTCACAAGGTCTGCTGCCAGTAAGTTTGCAGAGATGTCTGATCAGAGTGACAGACAAAACAGGTATGAGGAACATGTGCAGCTGAGTGAGGGTTCACATCCCTCAAGCACTTCTGATGATGGCAGCAGGAGCACTCCCAGCAACTTGCCAAAGGTAGCCACCAGATCTAGGAAGAAGAGAACCTCAGATTCAGAGGATGAGGACTAGGTGGCCACTGAGGAAGAAGTAAGCTCCAAGAAGAAGGTGCTGAAAAAGGAGTATGGCACAGCTGCTACAACAAAGCCAGACTTGAATAAGAAGGCACCAGCTAGGAGGATCCCAATGTCAAAGCCAAGGAAGGTAGCAACAAGAGAAACAATGAAATTCACCATAGAATCAGATGATGGTGAAGCAGCAGGTGATGGCCAGAAAAAGAAGAGGGCAAGAACCACTACTGCAAAAGTTCTTAGCAAGCCCTCAATGATGAGAGATTCTGAAGAAGAAGAAGAGGATGCTCCAGCACCCAAAGCTCAGAAGCTTATGGGAGATGCTATAAAGGCAGGGGCTGCTCCATCAAAGCCCAAGTCTGGTCCCAAAGCTCGAGCTCAGAAGCCCCCAAAACCGAAGAGGAACACCAGAAGTATACCTGTTGAAGAGAAGAACAAGGCCCCAGTGCCTCAAGCTGAAGAAGAGGATGATGATTCACTTGTTTTGAGGAAGTTGAAGCCCAAGATTCCTGACCATAATGATGCCCATCCAGTAGCTGAAGATATGCATATCAGAAAGGATGCTGGACTGAGATTGTGGAGACAGTCTGATCCCTATGCTATGAGGAGGAGGACAGCGGTTGATTATAGGTTTCACACAAAGGAACACCAAGACTTTTATGAAACTATTTTGCTTGACAAGAAGCCCATTGTATGTGACATGAGATGGGTGGATTGGGAATACATCAAGGAAGAAGAAGATCACTTTCCAGGAGTTTATGATAGCTTCAAGGCATGTGGAGTTGACAAATTTGTTGGGAAGAAGCTCACCAAATGGAATGATGAGCTGATCATGCAGTTTTACTCCACTGCCCACTTCTATCCAGATGGGAGGATAGTTTGGATTTCAGAAGGTACTAGGTACCAATCCACAGATGAGGAGTGGGCCAAGCTGATAAATGCCCCTGAAGAACATGAAGATGACGTGGATGTGTATGCCACCAAGAAGAAGGACCACAACACTATGGCAAACATGTATAAGGAGATCCCAGATAAGGCTTTGGAGACTCACAAGCTTGGATCAGTACATTGCTTGCTGTCTGGTCTGCCTACCATCAACACAATCCTTAGGCACACTCTGCTACCCAAGTCAGGAGATCACAAGATGATCAGAGGGCATTCTATCAACCTGCTACAGCTTTTTGATGTCCCTCGGAAGTTCAAGGTTATGAGTTTGATTGTAGAGACAATCAAGAGGACTGCTGCTGACCAGAAGAGAAGCTGTGGGTATGCTCCACACATTTAGGAGCTCATCAACTCCGAGATGGGCACAGGAACATATCTGTTGGATAAGGAGCATCTACCCTTATATCCTGATTTTGAAGATAATATTGTTGTGATGAATGAGGAAGACCTCACATCTGAGCGAGCACAGGAGAAGAGAGCCAAAGCAAAGGCTGAGAAAGCTGCCAAGATGCCAAGTGTTGAAGAGGCATCTCAAGTTTTCCTGAAGAGCAAGCAAGATCAACTTGCATATCTGATCCAGTCGACACTGAGGATTGAGAAGGGCTTGGCCACTCTGACTCAAAACCAGGAGAGCTTGGAGAGGATCATAGAAACCAAATTTTATGATCTTGATGAAGGAAATATGCCCTAGAGGCAATAATAAAGTTATTATTTATTTCCTTATTTCATGATAAATGTTTATTATTCATGCTAGAATTGTATTAACCGGAAACATAATACATGTGTGAATACATAGACAAACAGGGTGTCACTAGTATGCCTCTACTTGACTAGCTCGTTGATCAAAGATGGTTAAGTTTCCTAACCATAGACATGAGTTGTCATTTGATAAATGGGATCACATCATTAGGAGAATGATGTGATTGACTTGACCCATTCCGTTAGCTTAGCACCTGATCGTTTTAGTTTACTGCTATTACTTTCTTCATGACTTATACATGTTCCTATGACTATGAGATTATGCAACTCCCGATTACCGGAGAAACACTTTGTGTGCTACCAAACGTCACAATGTAACTGGGTGATTATAAAGGTGCTCTACAGGTGTCTCCGATGGTACTTGTTGAGTTGGCATAGATCGAGATTAGGATTTGTCACTTTGATTGTCAGAGAGGTATCTCTTGGCCCTCTCGGTAATGCACATCACTATAAGCCTTGCAAGCAATGCAACTAATGAGTTAGTTGCGGGATGATGCATTACAGAATGAGTAAAGAGACTTGCTGGTAATGAGATTGAGCTAGGTATTGAGATACCGACGATCGAATCTCGGGCAAGTAACATACCGATGACAAAGGGAACAATGTATGTTGTTATGCGGTTTGACCGATAAAGATCTTCATAGAATATGTAGGAACCAATATGAGCATCCAGTTTCCGCCATTGGTTATTGACCGGAGACGTGTCTCGGTCATGTCTACATAGTTCTCGAACCCGTAGGGTCCGCACGCTTAAAGTTCTGTGACGATCGGTATATGAGTTTTTGTGTTTTGATGTACCGAAGGTAGTTCGGAGTCCCGGATATGATCACGGACATGAAGAGGAGTCCCGAAATAGTCAAGACGTAAATATCGATATATTGGAAGCCTATATTTGGACATCGGAATGGTTCCGGGTGAAATCGGGATTTTACCGGAGTACCGGGAGGTTACCGGAACCCCCCGGTAATTGTATGGGCCTTAATGGGCCATAGTGGAGAGAGAGAGAGAGGAGGCCAGGGCAGGCCGCACGCCCCCTCCCCCTCTGGTCCGAATTGGACTAGGGGGGCGGCGCCCCCCCCCCTTTCCTTCCTCCCTCTCTCCCCCTTCCTTCTCTCCTAGTCCAACTGGGGAAGGGGTGGGGGAATCCTACTCCCGGTGGGAGTAGGACTCCTCCAGGGCGCGCCATAGCTAGGCCGGCCCTCCCCCCTCCTCCACTCCTTTATATACGTGGCCAGGGGGCACCCCATAGACACACAAGTTGATCATTGATCTCTCTTAGCCGTGTGCGGTGCCCCCCTCCACCATAATCCACCTCGGTCATATCGTAGCGGTGCTTAGGCAAAGCCCTGCGTCGGTAGCTTCATCAACACCGTCATCACGCCGTCGTGCTGACGAAGCTCTTCCCCGAAGCTCTACTGGATCATGAGTTCATGGGATGTCACCGAGCTGAACGTGTGCTGAACACGGAGGTGCCGTGCATTCGGTACTGAGGATCGGTCGATCGTGAAGACGTACGACTACATCAACCGCGTTGTCATAACGCTTCCGCTTTTGGTCTATGAGGGTACGTGGACACACTCTCCCCTCTCGTTGCTATGCATCACCATGATCTTGCGTGTGCGTAGGAAAAGTTTTGAAATTACTACGTTCCCCAACAGTGGCATCCGAGCCAGGTTTATGCGTAGATGTTATATGCACGAGTAGAACACAAGTGAGTTGTGGGCGATACAAGTCATACTGCTTACCAGCATGTCATACTTTGGTTCGGCGGTGTTGTTGGATGAAGCGGCCTGGACCGACATTATCCGTACGCTTACGCGAGACTGGTTCTACCGGCGTGCTTCGCACACAGGTGGCTGGCGGGTGTTAGTTTCTCCAACTTTAGTTGAACCGAGTGTGACTACGCCCAGTCCTTGTTAAAGGTTAAAACAGCACTAACTTGACGAAATATCATTGTGGTTTTGATGCGTAGGTAAGAACGGTTCTTGCTCAGCCCGTAGCAGCCACGTAAAACTTGCAACAACAAAGTAGATGACGTCTAACTTGTTTTTGTAGGGCATGTTGTGGTTGATATGCTCAAGGCATGATGCTATATTTTATCGTATGAGATGATCATGTTTTGTAACAGAGTTATCGGCAACTGGCAGGAGCCATATGGTTGTCACTATA
The DNA here is from genome assembly GCF_018294505.1 of Triticum aestivum. Classification (NCBI taxonomy): domain Eukaryota; kingdom Viridiplantae; phylum Streptophyta; class Magnoliopsida; order Poales; family Poaceae; genus Triticum; species Triticum aestivum. Next base: position 326,831,262 of record NC_057799.1, read on the forward strand.
TTGTATGCAATGCAATCGCCCTATAATTGCTTTACTTTATCACTAAGCGGTAGCGATAGTCATAGAAGCAATAGTTGGCGAGACGACAACGATGCTACGATCGAGATCAAGGTGTCGCACCGGTGACGATGGTGATCATGACGGTGCTTTGGAGATGGAGATCAAAGGCACAAGATGATGATGGCCATATCATATCACTTATATTGATTGCATGTGATTTTTATCCTTTATGCATCTTATTCTGCTTGATTGATGGTAGCATTATAAGATGATATCTCACTAAATTTCAAGGTATAAGTGTTCTCCTTGAGTATGCACTGTTGCCAAAGTTCGTCGTGCCGAGACACCACGTGATGATCGGGTGTGATAAGCTCTACGTTCACATACAACGGGTGCGAGCCAGTTTTGCACACGCAAAAATACTCGGGTTAAACTTGACCAGCCTAGCATATGCAGATATGGCCTCGGAACACTGAGACCGAAAGGTCGAGCGTGAATCATATAGTAGATATGATCAACGTAGTGATGTTCACCATTGAAAACTACTCCATTTGACGTGATGATCGGACATGGTTTAGTTGATTTGGATCACGTGATCACTTAGATGATTAGAGGGATGTCTATCTAAGTGGGAGTTCTTAAGTAATATGATTAATTGAACTTTAATTAATCATGAACTTAGTACCTGATAGTATTTTTCTTGTCTATGTTGTTGTAGATAGATGGCCCGTGCTGTTGTTCCGTTGAACTTTAAAGCATTCCTTGAGAAAGCAAAGTTGAAAGATGATGGTAGCAATTACACGGACTGGTTCCATAACTTCAGGATTATCCTCATTGCTGCACAGAAGAATTACGTCCTAGAAGCACCACTAGGTGCCAAACCTGCTGCAGGAGCTGAACCAGATGTTATGAACGTCTGGCAAAGCAAAGCTGATGACTACTTGATAGTTCAGTGTGCCATGCTTTACGGCTTAGAACCGGAACTTCAACGACGTTTTGAACGTCATGGAGCATATGAGATGTTCCAGGAGTTGAAGTTAATATTTCAAGCAAATGCCTGGATTGAGAGATATGAGGACTCCAATAAGTTCTATAGCTGTAAGATGGAGGAGAATAGTTCTGTCAGTGAACATATACTCAAAATGTCTGGGTATAACAATCACTTGATTCAACTGGGAGTTAATCTTCTGGATGATAGTGTCATCGACAGAATTCTTCAATCACTGCCACCAAGCTATAAGAGCTTTGTGATGAAGTATAACATGCAAGGGATGGATAAGACAATTCCCGAGCCGCGGAGGTAGAAATCAAAAAGGAGCATCAAGTGTTGATGGTCAACAAGACCACCAGTTTCAAGAAAAAGGGTAAAGGGAAGAAGAAGGGGAACTTCAAGAAGAATGGCAAGCAAGTTGCTGCTCAGGAGAAGAAACCCAAATCTGGACCTAAGCCTGAGACTGAGTGCTTCTACTGCAAAGGGACTGGTCACTGGAAGCGGAGGTAGAAATCAGAAAGGAGCATCAAGTGTTGATGGTCAACAAGACCACCAGTTTCAAGAAAAAGGGTAAATGGAAGAAGAAGGGGAACTTCAAGAAGAATGGCAAGCAAGTTGCTGCTCAGGAGAAGAAACCCAAATCTGGACCTAAGCCTGAGACTGAGTGCTTCTACTGCAAAGGGACTGGTCACTGGAAGCGGAACTGCCCCAAGTATTTGGCGGATAAGAAGGATGGCAAGGTGAACAAAGGTATATGTGATATACATGTTATTGATGTGTACCTTACTAAAGCTCGCAGTAGCACCTGGGTATTTGATACTGGTTCTGTTGCTAATATTTGCAACTCGAAACAGGGACGATGGATTAAGCGAAGATTGGCTAAGGACGAGGTGACGATGCGCGTGGGAAATGGTTCCAAAGTCGATGTGATCGCCGTCGGCACGCTACCTCTACATCTACCTTCAGGATTAGTTTTAGACCTGAATAATTGTTATTTGGTGCTAGCGTTGAGCATGAACATTATATCTGGATCTTGTTTGATGCGAGACGGTTATTCATTTAAATCAGAGAATAATGGTTGTTCTATATATATGAGTAATATCTTTTATGGTCATGCACCCTTGAAGAGTGGTCTATTTTTAATGAATGTCGATAGTAGTGATACACATATTCATAATGTTGAACCAAAAGATGCAGAGTTGATAATGATAGTGCAACTTATTTGTGGCACTGCCGTTTAGGTCATATTGGTGTAAAGCGCATGAAGAAACTCCATTCTGGTGGACTTTTGGAATCACTTGATTATGAATCACTTGGTACTTGCGAACCATGCCTCATGGGCATGATGACTAGAACGTTGTTCTCCGGAACAATGGAGCGAGCAACAGATTTGTCGGAAATCATACATACTGATGTATGTGGTCCGATGAATATTGAGGCTCGCGGCGGGCATCGTTATTTTCTCACCTTCACAGATGATTTGAGCAGATATGGGTATATCTACTTAATGAAACATAAGTCTGAAACATTTGAAAAGTTCAAAGAATTTCAGAGTGAAGTGGAAAATCATTGTAACAAGAAAATAAAGTTTCTACGATCTGATCGTGGAGAAGAATATTTGAGTTATGAGTTTGGTCTTCATTTTAAACAATGCGGAATAGTTTCACAACTCACGCCACCTAGAACACCACAACGTAATGGTGTGTCCGAACGTCGTAATCGTACTTTACTGGATATGGTGCGATCTACGATGTCTCTTACCAATTTACCGCTATTGTTTTGGGGTTATGCTTTAGAGACAGCTGCATTCACGTTAAATAGGGCACCATCTAAATCCGTTGAGACGACGCCTTATGAACTATGGTTTGGCAAGAAACCAAAGTTGTCGTTTCTTAAAGCTTGGGGCTGCGATGCTTATGTGAAGAAGCTTCAACCTGATAAGCTTGAACCCAAATCGGAGAAATGTGTCTTCATAGAATACCCAAAGGACACTGTTGGGTACACCTTCTATCACACATCCGAAGGCAAGACATTCGTTGCTAAGAATGGATCCTTTCTAGAGGTGGAGTTTCTCTCGAAAGAAGTGAGTGGGAGGAAAGTAGAGCATGATGAGGTAACTGTACCTGCTCCCTTATTGGAGAGTAGTTCATCACAGAAACCGGTTCCTATGACACCTACACCAATTAGTGAGGAAGCTAATGATGATGATCATGAAACTTCAGATCAAGTTACTACCGAACCTCGTAGGTCAACCAGAGTAAGATCCGCACCAGAGTGGTACGGTAATCCTGTTCTGGAGGTCATGTTACTTGACCATGACGAACCTACGAACTATGAGGAAGCGATGATGAGCCCAGATTCTGCAAAATGGCTTGAGGCCATGAAATCTGAGATGGGATCCATGTATGAGAACAAAGTGTGGACTTTGGTTGACTTGCCCGATGATCGGCAAGCCATAGAAAATAAATGGATCTTCAAGTAGAAGACTGACGCTGACGGTAATGCTACTGTCTACAAAGCTCGAGTTGTCGCGAAAGGTTTTCGACAAGTTCAAGGAGTTGACTACGATGAGACCTTCTCACCCGTAGCGATGCTTAAGTCCGTCCGAATCATGTTAGCAATTGCCGCATTTTATGATTATGAAATTTGGCAAATGGATGTGAAGACTGCATTCCTGAATGGATTTCCGGAAGAAGAGTTGTATATGATGCAACCTGAAGGTTTTATCGATCCAAAGGGTGCTAACAAAGTGTGCAAGCTCCAGCGATCCATTTATGGACTGGTGCAAGCATCTCGGAGTTGGAATAAACGTTTTGATAGTGTGATCAAAGCATATTGTTTTATACATACTTTTGGAGAAGCCTGTATTTACAAGAAAGTGAGTGGGAGCTCTGTAGCATTTTCTAATATTATATGCGGATGACATATTGTTGATTGGAAATGATATAGAATTTCTCGATAGCATAAAAGGATACTTGAATAAGAGTTTTTCAATGAAAGACCTCGGTGAAGCTGCTTATATATTGGGCATCAAGATCTATAGAGATAGATCAAGATACTTAATTGGACTTTCACAAAGCACATACCTTGATAAAGTTTTGAAGAAGTTCGAAATGGATCAAGCAAAGAAATGGTTCTTGCGTGTGTTACAAGGTGTGAAGTTGAGTAAGACTCAATGCCCGACCACTGCAGAAGATTGAGAGAAAATGAAAAGTGTTCCCTATGCTTCAGCCATAGGCTCTATCATGTATACAATGTTGTGTACCAGACCTGATGTGTGCCTTGCTATTAGTTTAGCAGGGAGGTACCAAAGTAATCCAGGAGTGGATCACTGGACAGCGGTCAAGAACATCCTGAAATACTTGAAAAGGACTAAGGATATGTTTCTCGTTTATGGAGGTGACAAAGAGCTCGTCGTAAATGGTTACATCGATGCAAGCTTTCACACTGATTTGGATGATTCTAAATCGCAAACTGGATACGTGTTTATATTGAACGGTGGAGCTGTCAGTTGGTGCAGTTCTAAGCAAAGCGTCGTGGCGGGATCTACGTGTGAAGCTGAGTACATAGCTGCTTCGGAAGCAGCAAATGAAGGAGTCTGGATGAACGAGTTCATATCCGATCTAGGTGTCATACCTAGTGCATCGGGTCTAATGAAAATCTTTTGTGACAATACTGGTGCAATTGCCTTAGCAAAGGAATCCAGATTTCACAAGAGAACCAAACACATCAAGAGACGCTTCAATTCCATCCGCGATCAAGTCTAGGTGGGAGACATAGAGATTTGCAAGATACATACGGATCTGAATGTTGCAGACCCGTTGACTAAGCCTCTCTCACGAGCAAAACATGATCAGCACCAAGGCTCCATGGGTGTTAGAATCATTACTGTGTAATCTAGATTATTGACTCTAGTGCAAGTGGGAGACTGAAGGAAATATGCCCTAGAGGCAATAATAAAGTTCGAAGCTGAACGTTCGATGGCGATCGGTATTATGAGTTTATGTGTTTTGATGTACCGAAGGTTGTTCGAAGTCCCGGATGTGATCACGGACATGACGAGGAGTCTCGAAATGGTTGAGACATAAAGATTGATATATTGGACGATGTTATTCGGACACCGGATGAGTTCCGGGGGTCACCGGATAAATATTGGAGTGCCGGGAGGTTACCGGAACCCCCGGGGGAACTAATGGGCCATCATGGGCCTTAGTGGAGAGAGAGGAGGGCAGCCAGGGCAGCCGCGCCCCCCCCCTTGGAGTTCGAATAGGACAAGGGAAGGGGGGCGGCGCCCCCGTTTCCTTCTCCCTCTCCTTCCTTCCCCCTCTCTTCCCTTGTTGGAAACCTACTAGGAATAGGATTCCTAGTAAGAATCCTACTTGGGGCATGCCCCATGAGGCCGGCCGGCCTCCCCCTTGCACCTTTATATACGGGGGCAGGGGGGCACCCTAGAACACACAAGTTGACAGTTGTCTTAGCCGTGTGCGGTGCTCCCCTCCACAGATTTCCACCTCGGTCATATCATTGTAGTGCTTAGGCGAAGCCCTGCGTCGGTAACTCCATCAACACTGTCATCACGCCGTCGTGCTGACGAAACTCTCTCTCGACCTCAGCTGGATCTAGAGTTCGTGGGACGTCACCGAGCTGAACATGTGCAGATCGCGAAGGTGTCGTACGTTCGGTGCTAGGATCGGTCGGATCGTGAAGACGTATGACTACATCAATCGCGTTGTCATAACGCTTCCGCTTTTGGTCTACGAGGGTACGTAGATTACACTCTCCTCTCTCGTTGCTATGCATCACCTAGATAGATCTTGCGTGATCGTAGGAATTTTTTTGAAATTACTGCGTTCCCCAACAGTGGCATCCAAGCCAGGTCTATGCGTAGATGTTATATGCACGAGTAGAACACAAAGAGTTGTGGGCGATAATAGTCATACTACTTACCAACATGTCATACTTTGATTCGGCGGTATTGTTGGATGAAGCGGCTCAGACCGACATTACGCGTACGCTTACGCGAGACTGGTTCTACCGATGTGCTTCGCACCCAAGTGGCTAGTGGGTGTCTGTTTCTCCAACTTTAGTTGAATCAAGTGTGACTATGCCCGGTCCTTGTTGAAGGTTAAAATAGCACACTTGACGAAAAATCGTTGTGGTTTTTGATGCATAGGTAAGAGCGGTTCTTGCTAAGCCCGTAGCAGCCACGTAAAACTTGCAACAATAAAGTAGAGGACGTCTAACTTGTTTTTGCAGGGTATGTTGTGATGTAATATGGTCAATACGTGATGATATAAATTTTTGTATGAGATGATCATGTTTTGTAACAGAGTTATCGGCAACTGGCAGGAGCCATATGGTTGTCGCTTTATTGTATGCAATGCAATCGCCATGTAATTGCTTTACTTTATGACTAAGCGGTAGCGATAGTCGTGATAGAAATAGTTGGCGAGATGACAACGATGCTTCGATGGAGATCAAGGTGTCAAGCCGGTGACGATGGTGATCATGACGGTGCTTTGGAGATGGAGATCAAAGGCACAAGATGATGATGGCCATATCATATCACTTATATTGATTGCATGCGATGTTTATCCTTTATGCATCTTATTTTGCTTAGTTCGGCGGTAGCATTATAAGATAATCTCTCACTAAATTTCAAGGTATATGTGTTCTCCCTGAGTATGCACTGTTGCGACAGTTCGTCGTGCCGAGACACCACGTGATGATCGGGTGTGATAAGCTCTACGTTCACATACAACGGGTGCAAGCTAGTTTTGCACACGCAGAATACTCAGGTTAAACTTGACGAGCATAGCATATGCTGATATGGCCTTGGAGCACTAAGACCGAGAGGTCGAGCGTGGATCATATAGTAGATATGATCAACATAGTGATGTTCAACATTGAAAACTACTCCATCTCACGTGATGATCGGACATGGTTTAGTTGATATGGATCACGTGATCACTTAGATGATTAGAGGGATGTCTATCTAAGTGGGAGTTCTTATGTAATATGATTAATTGAACTTTAATTTATCATGAACTTAGTACCTGATAGTATTTTGAATGTCTATGTTGTTGTAGATAAATGGCTCGTACTACTGTTCCGTTGAATTTTAATGCGTTCCTAGAGAAAGCTAAGTTGAAAGATGATGGTAGCAACTACACGGACTAGGTCCGTAACTTGAGGGTTATCCTCATTGCTGCACAGAAGAATTACGTCCTGGAATCACCGCTAGGTGTACCACCCGCGTCGGCAACTGCAGACATTGTGAATGCCTGGCAGTCGCGTGTTGATGACTACTCGATAGTTCAGTGTGCCATGCTTTACGGCTTAGAACCGGGACTTCAATGACGTTTTGAACGTTATGGAGCATATGAGATGTTCCAGGAGTTGAAGTTAATATTTCAAGCAAATGCCCGGATTAAGAGATATGAAGTCTCCAATAAGTTCTATAGCTGCAAGATGGAGGAGAATAGTTCTGTCAGTGAACATATACTCAGAATGTCTGGGTACCACAACCAGTTGACTCAACTGAGAGTTAATCTTCCTGATGATAGTGTCATTGACAGAGTTCTTCAATCACTGCCACCAAGCTACAAGAGCTTCATGATGAACTATAATATGCAAGGGATGGATAAGACAACTCCCGAGCTCTTCGCAATGCTAAAGGCTGCGGAGGTAGAAATCAAGAAGGAGCATCAACTGTTGATGGTCAACAAGACCACCAGTTTCAAGAAGAAGGGCAAAGGGAAGAAGGGGAACTTCAAGAAGAACGGCAAGCAAGTTGCTGCTCAAGTGAAGAAGCCCAAGTCTGGACCTAAGCCTGAGACTGAGTGCTTCTACTGCAAAGGGACTGGTCACTGGAAGCGGAACTGCCCCAAGTATTTGCCGGATAAGAAGGATGGCAAAGTGAAAGGTATATTTGATATACATGTTATTGATGTGTACTCAACTAATGCTCGAAGTAGCGCCTGGGTATTTGATACTGGTTCTGTTGCTCATATTTGCAACTCGAAACAGGGGCTATGGATTAAGCAAAGATTGGCTAAGGACGAGGTGACGATGCGCGTGGGAAATGGTTCCAAAGTCGATGTGATCGCGGTCGGCACGCTACCTCTACATCTACCTTCGGGATTAGTTTTAGACCTGAATAATTGTTATTTGGTGCCAGCGTTGAGCATGAACATTATATCTGGATCTTGTTTAATGTGAGACGGTTATTCATTTAAGTCAGAGAATAATGGTTGTTCTATTTATATGAGTAATATCTTTTATGGTCATGCACCCCTGATGAGTGGTCTATTTTCGTTGAATCTCGATAGTGGTGATACACATATTCATAGTATTGAAGCCAAAAGATATAAGTTTAATAATGGTAATGCAACTTATTTGTGGCACTGCCGTTTAGGTCATATTGGTGTAAAGCACATGAAGAAACTCCATGCTGATGGGCTTTTGGAATCACTTGATACTTGCGAACCATGCCTCATGGGCAAGATGACTAAGACTCCATTCTCCGGAACAATTGAGCGAGCAACAGACTTGTTCGAAATAATACATAGTGATGTATGCGGTCCGATGAGTGTTGATACTCGCGGCGGGTATCGTTATTTTTTGACCTTCACAGATGATTTGAGCAGATATGGGTATATCGACTTGATGAAACATAAGTCTGAAACATTTCAAAAGTTCAAAGAATTTCGGAGTGAAGTGGAAAATCATCATAACAAGAAACTAAAGTTTCTACGATCTGATCGTGGAGGAGAATATTTGAGTTACGAGTTTGGTCTTCATTTGAAACAACGTGGAATAGTTTCGCAACTCACGCCACCTGGAACACCACAGCGTAATGGTGTGTCCGAACGTCGTAGCCACACTTTATTAGATATGGTGCGATCTATGATGTCTCTTACTGATTTACCGCTATCGTTTTGGGGTTATGCCTTAGAGACGGCTGCATTCACATTAAATAGGGCACCATCTAAATCCGTCGAGACGACACCTTATGAACTGTTGTTTGGCAAGAAACCCAAGTTGTCGTTTCCGAAAGTTTGGGGCTGCGATGCTTATGTGAAAAAGATTCAACCTGATAAGCTGGAACCCAAATCAGAAAAATGTGTCTTCATAGGATACCCAAAGGAGACTGTTGGGTACACCTTCTATCACAGATCCGAAGGCAAGACATTCATTGCTAAGAATGGATCCTTTCTAGAGAGGGAGTTTCTCTCGAAAGAAGTGAGTGGGAGGAAAGTAGAACTTGATGAGGTAACTGTACCTGCTCCCTTATTGGAGAGTATTTTGTCACAGAAACCAGTTCCTGTGACACCTACACCAATTAGTGAGGAAGCTAATGATGATGATCATGAAACTTCAGATCAAGTTACTACCGAACCTCGTAGGTCAACCAGAGTAAGATCCGCACCAGAGTGGTACGGTAATCCTGTTCTGGAGGTCATGTTACTTGACCATGACGAACCTACGAACTATGAGGAAGCTATGATGAGCCCAGATTCCGCAAAATGGCTTGAGGCCATGAAATCTGAGATGGGATCCATGTATGAGAACAAAGTGTGGACTTTGGTTGACTTGCCCGATGATCGGCAAGCCATAGAAAATAAATGGATCTTCAAGTAGAAGACTGACGCTGACAGTAATGTTACTGTCTACAAAGCTCGAGTTGTTGCGAAAGGTTTTCGACAAGTTCAAGGAGTTGACTACGATGAGACCTTCTCACCCGTAGCGATGCTTAAGTCCGTCCGAATCATGTTAGCAATTGCCGCATTTTATGATTATGAAATTTGGCAAATGGATGTGAAGACTGCATTCCTGAATGGATTTCTAGAAGAAGAGTTGTATATGATGCAACCTGAAGGTTTTATCGATCCAAAGGGTGCTAACACAAGTGTGCAAGCTCCAGCGATCCATTTATGGACTGGTGCAAGCCTCTTGGAGTTGGAATAAACATTTTGATAGTGTAATCAAAGCATATGGTTTTATACAGACTTTTGGAGAAGCCTGTATTTACAAGAAAGTGAGTGGGAGCTCTGTAGCATTCTAATATTATATGTGGATGACATATTATTGATTGGAAATGATATAGAATTTCTGGATAGCATAAAAGGATACTTGAATAAAAGTTTTTCAATGAAAGACCTCGGTGAAGCTGCTTATATATTGGGCATCAAGATCTATAGAGATAGATCAAGACGCTTAATTGGACTTTCACAAAGCACATACCTTTATAAGACTTTGAAGAAGTTAAAAATGGACCAGTCAAAGAAAGGGTTCTTGCCTGTGTTACAAGGTGGGAAGTTGAGTGAGACTCAATGCCCGACCACTGCAGAAGATAGAGAGAAAATGAAAGTCATTCCCTATGCTTCAGCCATAGTTTCTATCATGTATGCCATGCTGTGTACCAGACCTGATGTGTGCCTTGGTATAAGTAGTAGGGAGGTACCAAAGTAATCCAGGAGTGGATCACTGGACAACGGTCAAGAACATCCTGAAATACCTGAAAAGGACTAAGGATATGTTCTCGTTTATGGAGGTGACAAAGAGCTCATCGTAAATGGTTACGTCAATCCAAGCTTTGACACTGATCCGGATGACTCTAAGTCGCAAACCGGATACGTGTTTATATTGAATGGTGGAGCTGTCAGTTGGTGCAGTTCTAAGCAGAGCGACGTGGCGAGATCTACGTGTGAAGCGGAATACATAGCTGCTTCGGAAGCAGCAAATGAAGGAGTCTGGACGAAGGAGTTCATATCCGATCTAGGTGTCATACCTAGTGCATCGGTACCAATGAAAATCTTTTGTGACAATACTGGAGGAATTGCCTTGGCGAAGGAATCCAGATTTCACAAGAGAACCAAGCACATCAAGAGACGCTTCAATTCCATCCGTCGTCAAGTGTCGGATGGAGACATAGAGATTTGCAAGATACATACGGATCTGAATGTTGCAGACCCGTTGACTAAGCCTCTCTCACGAGCAAAACATAATCAGCACCAAGACTCCATGGGTGTTAGAATCATTACAATGTAATCTAGATTATTAAATCTAGTGCAGGTGGGAGACTGAAGGAAATATGCCCTAGAGGCAATAATAAAGTTGTTAGTTATATTTCCTTATATCATGATAAATGTTTATTGTTCATGCTAGAATTGTATTAAACGGAAACTTGATACATGTGTGAATACATAGACAAACAGAGTGTCACTAGTATGCCTCTACTTTGACTAGCTCGTTAATCAAAGATGGTTAAGTTTCCTAGCCATAGACATGTGTTGTCATTTGATGAACGAGATCACATCATTCGAGAATGATGTGATTGACTTGACCCATCCGTTAGCTTAGCACTATGATCGTTGAGTTTTATTGCTATTGCTTTCTTCATGACTTATACATGTTCCTATGACTATGAGATTATGCAACTCCCGAATACCGGAGGAACACTTAGTGTGCTATCAAACGTCACAACGTAACTGGGTGATTATAAAGATGCTCTACAGGTGTCTCCGATGGTGTTTGTTGGGTTGGAATAGATCGAGATTAGGATTTGCCACTCCGTGTTTCGGAGAGGTATCTCTGGGCCCTCTCGGTAATGCACATCACTATAAGCCTTGCAAGCAATATGACTAATGAGTTAGTTGCGGGATGATGCATTACGGAACGAGTAAAGAGACTTGCCAGTAACGAGACTGAACTAGGTATTGAGATAGCGACGATCGAACCTCGGGCAAGTAACATACCAATGACAAAAGGAACAATGTATGTTGTTATGCGGTTTGACCGATAAAGATCTTCGTAGAATATGTAGGAACCAATATGAGCATCCAGGTTCCGCTATTAGTTATTGACCGGAGATCAGTCTCGGTCATGTCTACATAGTTCTCGAACCCGTAGGGTCCGCACGCTTAACATTCGATGATGATCAGTATTATGAGTTCATGTGTTTTGATGTACCGACGGTTGTTCGGAGTCCCGGATGTGATCACGGACATGACGAGGAGTCTTGAAATGGTCGAGACATAAAGATTGATATATTGGACGATGTTATTCGGACACTGGATGAGTTCCGGGGGTCACCAGATAAATATCGGAGTGCCGGGAGGTTATCGGAACCCCCGGGGGAACTAATGGGCCATCATGGGCCTTAGTGGAGAGAGAGGAGGGTAGGCGTTGCCCCCCCCTTGGAGTCCGAATAGGACAAGGGAAGGGGGGCGGCGCCCCCCTTTCTTTCTCCCTCTCTCCCTCTTCTTCCTTCTCCCTCTCTTCCCTTGGTGGAAACCTACTAGGAATAGGATTCCTAGTAGGAATCCTACTTGGGGCGCGCCCCATGAGGGCCGGCCGGCCTCCCCCTTGCTCCTTTATATACGGGGGCAGGGGGCACCCTAGAACACACAAGTTGACAGTTGTCTTAGCCGTGTGCGGTGCCCCCCTCCACGGATTTCCACCTCGGTCATATCATTGTAGTGCTTTGGCGAAGCCCTGCGTCGGTAACTGCAACACCGTCATCACGCCGTCGTGCTGACGAAACTCTCCCTCGACCTCAGCTGGATCTAGAGTTCGTGGGACGTCACCGAGCTGAACGTGTGCAGATCGCGGAGGTGTCGTACGTTCGGTGCTAGGATCGGTCGGATCGTGAAGACGTACGACTACATCAACCGCGTTGTCATAACGCTTCCGCTTTCGGTCTATGAGGGTACGTAGATTACACTCTCCCCTCTCGTTGCTATGCATCATCTAGATAGATCTTGCGTGATCATAGGAATTTTTTTGAAATTACTATGTTCCTCAACATGGTTCTACCGCCGTGCTTCGCACACAGGTGGCTAGTGGGTGTCTGTTTCTCCAACTTTAGTTGAATCGAGTGTGACTACGCCCGATCCTTGTTGAATGTTAAAACAGCACACTTGACAAAAAATCATTGTGGTTTTGATGCGTAGGTAAGAACGGTTCTTGCCAAGCCCGTAGCAGCCACGTAAAACTTGCAAACAACAAAGTAGAGGACGTCTAACTTGTTTTTGCAGGGCTTGTTGTGATGTGATATGGTCAAGGATATGATTTAGTTGATATGGATCACGTGATTACTTAGATGATTAGAGGGATGTCTATCTAAGTGGGAGTTCTTAAGTAATATGATTAATTGAACTTTAATTTATCATGAACTTAGTCCTGATAGTATTTGCATAACTATGTTGTAGATCAATAGCTCGCGATGTAGCTCCTCTTTATTTTTGATATGTTCCTAGAGAAAAATTATGTTGAAAGATGATAGTAGCAATGATGCGGACTAGGTCCGTGATCTGAGGATTATCCTCATTGCTGCACAGAAGAATTATGTCCTTGATGCACTGCTAGGTGACGGACCTATTGCAGGAGCAGATGCAGACATTATGAACATTTGGCAAACTCGGTATGATAACTACTTGATAGTTTAGTGCGCCATGCTTTACGGCTTACAATCAGGACTTCAAAAACGTTTTGAATGCCATGGAGCATATAAGATGTTCCAAGAGCTGAAATTGGTATTTCAGACTCATGCCCGAGTCAAGAGGTACGAGACTTCTGACAAGTACTTTGCCTACAAGATGGAGGACAATAGCTCAACCAGTGAGCATGTGCTCAGATTGTCTGAGTACTACAATCGCTTGAATCAAGTGGGAGTTAATCTTCCAGATAAAATAGTGATTGAAAGAGTTCTCTAGTCACTATCACCAAGTTACTGGAACTTCGTGATGAACTATAATATGCAAGGGGTGACGAAAACGATTCCCGAGCTCTTCGTGATGCTGAAATCGACGAAGGTAGAAATCAAGAAAAACATCAAATGTTGATGGTTGACAAAACCAGTAGTTTCAAGTAAAAGGGCAAGGGAAAGAAAGGGAACTTAAAAAAGAATGGCAAGCAAGTTGCCACTCCGATGAAGAAGCCCAAAGCTAGACCCAAGCCTGAAACTGAGTGCTTCTGCTGCGGAGGAAATGGTCACTGGAAGCGGAACTGCCCCAAATACTTGGCGGATAAGAAGGATGGCAAAGTGAACAAAAGTATATATGATATACATGTTATTGATGTGTACTTTACTAGTGTTCATAGTAGCCCCTGGGTATTTGATACTGGTTCAGTTGCTATGATTAGTAACTCGAAACAGGAGTTACGGAATGAACAAAGACTAGTTGAGGGCAAGGTGACGATGTGTGTTGGAAGTAATTCCAAGGTTGATAAGATCACCATCGCACACTCCCTTTACCTTCGAGATTAGTGTTGAACCTAAAATAAATGTTATTTGGTGTTTGCGTTGAGCATAATATGATTGGATCATGTTTATTGCAATACAGTTATTCATTTAAAAGAATAATGGTTATTCTGTTTACATGAATAAAACCTTCTGTGGTCATACAGCCAAGGTGAATGGTTTATTGAATCTCGATCGTAGTGATACACATATTCATAATATTGATCCCAAAAGATGCAAAGATGATAATGATAGTGCAACATATTTGAGGCACTGTCGTTTAGGTCATATTGGTGTAAAGCGCATGAAGATACTCCATGCTGATGGGCTTTTGGAATCACTTGATTATGAATCACTTGATGCTTGCGAACCATGCCTCATGGGCAAGATGACTAAGAGTCCGTTCTCCAGAACAATGGAGCGAGCAACTGACTTATTGGAAATAATACATACTCATGTATGCGATCCGATGAGTATTGAGGCTCGCGGCGGGTATCGTTATTTTCTGACCTTCACAGATGATTTGAGCAGATATGGATATATCTACTTCATGAAACATAAGTCTGAAACATTTGAAAAGTTCAAAGAATTTCAGAGTGAAGTGGAAAATCATCGTAACAAGAAAATAAACTTTCTACAATCTGATCGCGGAGACGAATATTTGAGTTACGAGTTTGGTCTTCATTTGAAACGATGTGGAATAGTTTCACAACTCACGCCACCTGGAACACCACAGCGTAATGGTGTGTCCGAACGTCATAACCGTACTTTATTAGATATGGTGCAATCTATGATATCTCTTACCGATTTATCACTATCATTTTGGGGTTATGCATTAGAGACAGCTGCATTCACGTTAAATAGGGAACCATCTAAATCCATTGAGACGTGTGACGCCCCCGATTCAATCGTACACTAATCATGCACGCAAACGTGTACGATCAAGATCAGGGACTCACGGGAAGATATCACAACACAACTCTAAAAAATAAATAAGTCATACAAGCGTCATAATACAAGCCAGGGCCCTCGAGGGATCGAATACAAGTGCTCGATCATAGACGAGTCAGCGGAAGCAACCATATCTGAGTACAGACATAAGTAAACAAGTTTGCCTTAGGAAGGCTAGCACAAACTGGGATACAGATCGAAAGAGGCGCAGGCCTCCTGCCTGGGATCCTCCTAAACTACTCCTGGTCGTCGTCAGCGGCCTGCACGTAGTAGTAGGCACCTCCGGTGTAGTAGGAGTCATCGTCGATGGTGGCGTCTGGCTCCTGGGCTCCAGCATCTGGTTGCGACAACCAGGTAGAATGGAATGGGGGAAAGAGGGAGAAAAGCAACCGTGAGTACTCATCCAAAGTACTCGCAAGCAAGGAGCTACACTACATATGCATGGGTATATGTGTAAAGGGCCATATCGGTGGACTGAACTGCAGAATGCCAGAATAAGAGGGGGGTAGCTAATCCTGTCGAAGACTATGCTTCTGGCCACCTCCATCTTGCAGCATGTAGAAGAGAGTAGATGGTAAGTTCACCAAGTAGCATCGTATAGCATAATCCTCCCCGGCGATCCTCCCCTCATCGCCCTGTGCAAGAGCGACCACCGGGTTATATCTGGCACTTGGAAGGGTGTGTTTTATTAAGTGTCCGGTTCTAGTTGTCATAAGGTGAAGGTACAACTCCGGGTCGTCCTTTTACCGAGGGACACGGCTATTCGAATAGATAAACTTCCCTGCAGGGGTGCACCACATAACCCAACACGCTCGATCTCATTTGGCCGGACACACTTTTCTGGGTCATGCCCGGCCGCGGAAGATCAACACGTCGCAGCCCCACCTAGGCACAACAGAGAGGTCAGCACGCCGGTCTAAATCCTATGCGCGCGGGGGTCTGGGCCCATCGCCCATTGCACACCTGCACGTTGCATGGGCGGCCGGAAGCAGACCTAGCCTAGCAGGCGTTCCAGTCCAATCCGGCGCGCGCCGCTCAGATGCTGACGTCACGTAGGCTTCGGCTGATACCACGACGTCGAGTGCCCATAACTGTTCCCGCGTAGTTGGTTAGTGCGTATAGACCAAATGGCCAGACTCAGATCAAATACCAAGAACTCGTTAAGCGTGTTATTTTGAAGTAACCGCGGACGCCGACCAGGGCCAGGCCCACCTCTCTCCTAGGTGGTCTCAACCAGCCTTGTCGCTCCGCCTCAAAGTAACAGTCGGGGGCCGTCGGGAACCCAGGCCCACCTCTACCGGGATGGAGCCACCTGCCCCTTCAGCCCCATCTCCGAACAGTATCATAAGTAATGTAACAGTATAAAGTATATAGCATATGCCCGTGATCACCTCCCGAGTGATCACGGCCCAGTAGTATAGCATGGCAGACGGACAAGAGTGTAGGGCCACTGATGGAACACTAGTATCCTATACTAAGCACTTAGGATTGCAGGTAAGGGTAACAACTGTAGCAACAATGACAGGCTATGCAGCAGAATAGGAGTAACCGAAAGCAGTAACATGCTACACTACTCTAATGCAAGCAGTAGAGAGAAGGAATAGGCGATATCCGGTGATCAAGGGGGGGCTTGCCTGGAAGCTCAGCTGAGAAGGAGGGGTCGTCAACACCGTAGTCGGTCGGGGCACCAGCAGCGGCGTCGGTCTCGTAGTCTACCAGAGAGAAGAGGGGGAAGAAACAATGAATATAATGCAAACATAAGCATGACGATGGAAGACATGACAATGCGCGGTGCTAGGTGTGCCCTAACGCGGTAGGAGGTGGTACCGGCGAAGGGGGGAAACATCCGGGAAAGTATTCCCGGTGTTTTGCGTTTTCGGACAGATGAATCGGAGGGGAAAAGTTGTGAGTTTGCTATGCTAGGGATGTGTGGCGGACGAACGGGCTGCGTATTCGGATTCGTCTCGTCGTTCTGAGCAACTTTCATGTATAAAACATTTTAATCCAAGTTACGGTCTATTAATTTTCAAAGTTTTATTAATATTCTGTAATTTTTGGAATTAATACTAATAAAAAACAATAGCAAAATGCTATGTGAACCCATTGAGGAGTACACAGCGGGGCGCTATAGGGGATGACAGGTGGGGCCTGTTGACTGCCTAGTCAGCAGTCAACAGTGGACTGTTGACTAGTCAAAGGACCACCGGGCCCCTCATGTCACTGACTATACCTAAACAATTAATAAGAAACTAACTTCGTTAATTGGGGGGCCACGTGTCATCTACACATTTGACTAAGTCAACAAAAAAACGAAGCTAATCCAACTACATAGGGCCGGCTCCATACACACCTACGCACTCAACACACACCACAACACGGCCATGGTCAGCAGCAGCTATTCAGAGCAGCAAAAATGGCAGCGACAACACCTAAGCAACAGTAGCAGAAAGAGTAGCAGCAGGCGCAGCTTGCTAGCAAGCAGAGCAAAGCATTGGCAGGAGCAACAACTAGCAGCGGCAATAGGAGGAATCAGCAGCGGCAAGCAACAGTATCTAGCAGCCAGGAGCAGCGCTTAGGAGCAGCAGCAACACCAAAACAGCAGCGTAGCAGCGGCAGGCAGCAGCTTCAGGCGGCAACGGGAGCAGCAGCGCAGTAGCAGCAGAGAGCAGCGGCAGCGTACGAGCGGACGAGGCGGGCGCGGGCGGCGTGGGGGCGCGCGCGGCCGGGGATGTCAGGGCGTGGCCCGGGCACGACAGGGGCTCGCGGGCGAGCGCGTGCAGCGGGAGCAGAGGTCCGGTCAAGGCACCCGTGTACGGGGGTCGTCGGGGTTGCGCCACAGGCGCCCATTTGACGCGCGCCTGGTCACGTTCGAATTTACGCGGGAGCCGCGTCTAACGGTGGTGGTTTACAATAGCTGAAGTGGCCAGAGTTGAGCACTCCGACGACGACAAGGGGCGGCGGTTTCGGGCGAGCTTGGTTTCAACGGCATGGAGCACGGCCAGAGCTGCAAGTGAGCGCGTTGTCCTCGTGGGAGTTCCAGGAGCTCGATACCAAGCACGGGTGCGAGCGACAGCAGCTGTGAGCTTTGCGACGACATGGCCGGCGGCGACGAGCTTTGGCCGCGACGGGAACGGCGGCTACGGACACGGATTCGAGAACTAGGGAGAGGGCTTTCGAGCGGGAGTCACCGGGGAGCGCACGAAAGGCTCGGTGAGGGCCCAGAGCGCAGGACGACGACGGAGTCGACGGAGGCGCACCGGTGGCCGAGGTTGAAGGAGAGTTCGATCCGCTCGATGTAGTGGCCTCGGGCTCGAACAGTGGTGTGTAGACGACGTAGGGGACGACGGCGAACCTCCCGGATGCCAACGGACGACGAACAGTGGCCGGTGGCCACGTGTACGGCAACGATGGCGAGAGCAGCTTCGGGCAACAGCGTCGGGTCACAGCGGGGAAGACGAGGGGAGGGAGATGGGGGCACAAGGAGGGGGGGGGGGGTCCAGCTAGGTTTAGAGAGGGGCACCGGGGTCTTGTAGGCCGGGGTCGCCGGCCGGATGGCCGCCACGGCGTCGGCCGGTGCCGTGGCGGGCATCGGCTCTGCCCACGACCCTCTCTGTGAACAGAGGAGGACGCGACGTGGGGAGTAGGCCGGCCTGGCCTGGCCAGCTGGGCCTTGGCCCAGGGGAGGGGGTTTTCTTTTTCTCTTGTTTTATTTTCTGTTTTGCCTTTTTCTTTTTTATTTATATTACTTTTTCTGTTTTAGTTTTGTTTCTTATTAATTTTAGTTTTAGTAAAATATGCACGTAGCACCTAAATTACTATTTCAACTTAGTCCATAGTCACAAAAAGAATTAATTTGACATTTTATTAATTACAAAAGGTATTTAAATTATTTTCTTACTGCTGTTTTATTCATCTTATAGTATTTAAGCATTTTATAAAGGTGTGGTTTCTCCACCATAATTACCTATGCAATATTTGGTTCACTCTGAACATTTAGTTTTAATATTTGAAAATTTTATTGTTTGCTTGATTTTGAATTAGAATTTGAATCGGTTTCGAACCAACGCGAGATTAGCAACAGTAATCTTAGTGATGTGGCACCATTAGCAGAGAATTACTGTAGCGTAATTATCCGGGCGTCACAATTCTCCTCCACTACAAGAAATCTCGTCCCGAGATTTAAGAGGCGGTATAAGGGAGAAAGGCCTGGTTACGAAATTCTAACGAATCTTATCAGCCTTGGTTGCTCTTCTCAAAGAGGTCAATACATAGCGTTGATGTCTTCATTCCTATGCATCAATGCATCATGATGAAGTTATCGTCCTTTCTTCAGAAACTCCATCGTACTTACGAAAGAATAAAGGGGAAGTATTCCGAGAGAACGGACCTCCGCAAGGTTGACTATCTGGTCGATAACATCGGGGAAGGTGGCACAAAGTAACTCTCATATCGAAACTTAAGAAATTATCGAGAGTAAAGTAATGAGGTATCATGCGAAGTTTCGAGCGGGCAGGCAACATTTCGATGCCTGAAACAGGGCGTGAAATGGGCTCAAAGCAACGGGAATAAGTATTGTGTCTAATACCAGAATTGATGATCTCTCGGAAGGTGGCTCGTGAATTACATACGAGGCCACGCACGAGGAATAACTAGGGAAATAGGGGGTGTACAGAAGAGTCAGGTTTCGATCCTGTGGAACTGTGGGTTATGGGCCCACCATGTGGGTTAAAAGTAGGAGGAGCGGTGACATCTTGCATGGTCATGATAGCAAGGCAGGTCAGAGGGTAGCCTATCGATTATGTCGGCAACAACGTCGGTACCAAGGGTGAGGGACGAAGAGAACCATTTTCCTGCTCGTTGAAACGAGGCGGACCAATAGGCAAAGTTCTCGTCCATCGGTGGCTACCGGAATGTCATCAACAATAGTAACAGGGTCTTGCTGACAGAATTGTACAATGAGGGGTTTACATAAGCAGGAGAATATTACTGCTTAGATCATATAGATCACAAGAAAGGTTAAACCAAACAATGGAAAGGAAAATATGATTATCAGATTAAACAGAACAATGGAAAGGAAAATGTGTTAAATCACATATTCCAGGGGTATATCCTTCCCAAGGACAAGCAGAGCACGATATCCATGACAGGATAGAAAGTAGAAAACCATTTAGGTAATGGGAGAGGAATTTTCATGGCATTATCCATACAACGGTGTTTGAATAAATTGATAAAGAAAATTTAGCATTGTGCTTCAAATGTTCTTATTAATGATCGGAGTACCACAGACATGCTTCGAGATAGCACTGACATGGTCATCAAGTAAGGGTCAGATTTTGGATACACAAAGGATCCATCAGGAACAACTTATAAAATAAGTCTTACACTTTCCTCATGGAAGAATGGCTAACCTTGCTAAAAAGGAAACTATTACAATACGTCCTCCGACTAGGTTTGCTAGGCATGACATCACCTTATCGGGAGATATAAAGACCAATGTTATATCTCATGGAAATATGTTCCAACCGTCATATCTGACCGAGATTCAGATCATTGGTGTCAGGATACCTCAGAGTCAGGATGCCTGAGAAGAAAAAGGTGCGACACAAATTGACGAGATGACATTGTAAGATTATCGGGAAATGAACTATGGAAGCGAGTTCCGAAACAAAAGTTGATCATTAAACCAAGGAGAGAATGAGGAGGTGGCTGATGAACTCAGCGACAATTCATCGAGACTTCCAACAGATAAATTTCCACAATTATGCGATCAAGGAGATAACATTTGTCAGATCAAATGATATAATGAGGTATGCTCGAGGAAAACATACGCAATTAAACATTGGTTGAAAGGTGTGCCCGAAATATGGCATTAGGTAGCATGATCAATGTTAGAATGGTGATTCAATAATCAATAGTCTAAGAGTGAACGGTCGACCATTAACTTCAAAGCAATAGGGTTGCTAGAAGGGCAGAATCCAAACAACACCGTTCACCTGTTGGTATCCCGGTTAGAACCAACACGGGGACCAAGAAAAGAATGGTGATGGTGAGAAGTATTACTATATCAAGATATAATAGTTGAGGTAATTCCCTCAACATTCTTGACATAACAGATGGTAATACTCCAAGATAGAATCATAATATAAGTTGGATAGAAAGGAAACTACACAAAACATGGCCAAGTTTGTGTCGCAAGGAATGCGAGAATGTTGTCGATGTTAATACAAATCATCTAGGGGGCAAGGGTGGTATTACTCATCCAGAATTCGGCACACAACTTGGAAGAAGTCAAATTGTTGACAATTATCACGACAAATTTTCGAGAGGTTTCATGAAGATCTAATCGATTGGTGATGACATCAAGTCAAAAGAATGATGAAGCGAAAGGTTATTGCAACCATGGGTACATCAGAAACTCGAAATCAAGTTTGTTGTTCAAGGCAATACGATATGACAAGGAAGATCGACGTAAGCTTAGCTCATCACGAAAATTGTGCTCCGGGAATAAAGACCAGGTAGCACAGTTAAAATCACCACGACAATGACATAGCCAAACAGGCTAGGAATGACGTGATCGGGTACAAACTCGTATATAAAGAAGATTACTAAGAGTTGTTGAACCATAGTGCGGACTCGGTTCAGTTATCGATGTCTTTGAGTGTTTAGTAACTCAGAGCCCATGAAAAATTGGAATCAATGAGAATGTAGTACTTGATGAAGAGCTCATAAGAAGTTATGCAGTTCCATGATAATCTCGAGATACCAAGGGGTAATACTCGACGACAGATCAAAGTAGAGGTTGGACTGGGGTATTGCTCTATAGAAGACAAGTGCTTACACTTGCACCAGAAATGGTATTTAAAGGAGAACATGGTCGGAACCACGATTGCAAAAGGCCAGATCCCAGATATAAGATGAACTTATACCAAGGGAATAATTAATTTTAAAAGAAGCTTCGATGAGAAGATGTACATCGTGTCCATGGGCATGAACACAAAGTTCAAGGTCGACTCCCACTTCTCCAATGCACAACCTTTCATTCACTTCTCACGTTCGATGAAGTTGTAGTGTTGAAATTTTATCTGGCAAAATACCAGAAGAGTACGGCTCGTGAAACTTTCGAGTTCACACATATAAAGGAAGGCATAGGTTCGACCCACCGGGGCATTGTGGAAACATATACCACAAGCTTCAATAGTAAATATCACCAACTCGAAAACAGAGCATGGTTGGCCAAATCCGAGGATAGGATTTACCAATGGCATTATGTATCAGGGAAAGAACTTCTCGAAATTTTCGTATACAAAGGACACTGTCGGATGATAATTCAACAAAGGATCCTATGGTCCATAACGGAGCTGATGTGAGCATCGACGCACGATCAGAGGAAGAAACAATGCAAGGGCATTGGATTATAGAAACAACTGACTAATTCAAAGCTCAAAGGTAAAGGAATTATGATTTCAAATTCACGGGACCAGAAGCAAACACTCTGATTAAGGATGGATAAGTTGAATAGACTTAGGGGTACAATTGACAGCAATTTAATTGGTTGAGAACCAGCTCATGTTCAAACTGATGTCTCAGCCGAAAGGATGAATTATAGGATATGATTGAGGATTGCGAGCATTCGCAACTTATTGAATCAATGGACTCAAAATGATAATGACAAGGGATGCCAATAATGATTACTAGACTTACGGGATTAACCATGATGCAAGCAAGGAAGAATTTCAAGAACAATAGGCTGCTCAGGTGTTTCGGAAGATCGAATGGTATTTCAAAGTCTTTTGTGAAACACATGAACAACTAGGAATGAGCGGACACTCAGTAAGTGCGAGGAATTACCCGTATGGGTATTAATGCGGAAAAGATCTACAAAGTAGTAGACACAAAGGATTCTCAGAATATCGGAGAATTTTTCAGGGTATCAAGTAATAACAAGGGCATCTGGGTACGAAGGTATGAACGACAAGTGTAAGTAGTTATCCTTAAGGATCTATCGGTGGTCGGGAATAACAAAAGCGGTGGTCACAAAGTCTCGAAAGAACATCGGAGAGTATCTTCAGAATTTTCTGGTGTAGCAGGGCGGTCATCTATATTTAGGGGCTCTCCGGGTGGAAGCGATCACGAGATCCTAGAGTTAGAGTTAGTAAAATCATTTAACCTGAATATAAGAGAGATCAGAATACCAGAGTATAAATAGACGAGGAATAAAAGATCCTAATACCACCCAATGGCGACGTGGGCCCATGGGCCGCACAGCCATGTTAGTAAAAGTTTTAGAAAGTCTAGACTCGACTTCGGCCAAGGAGTGTGGAAGGGGGATTCCTACAGGCAGTCGGCTCTGATACCAACTTGTGACGCCCCCGATTCAATCGTACACTAATCATGCACGCAAACATGTACGATCAAGATCAGGGACTCACGGGAAGATATCACAACATAACTCTAAAAAATAAATAAGTCATACAAGCATCATAATACAAGCCAGGGGCCTTGAGGGCTCGAATACAAGTGCTCGATCATAGACGAGTCAGCGGAAGCAACAATATCTGAGTACAGACATAAGTTAAACAAGTTTGCCTTAGGAAGGCTAGCACAAACTGGGATACAGATCGAAAGAGGCGCAGGCCTCCTGCCTGGGATCCTCCTAAACTACTCCTGGTCGTCGTCAGCGGCCTGCACGTAGTAGTAGGCACCTCCGGTGTAGTAGGAGTCGTCGTCGACGGTGGCGTCTAGCTCCTGGGCTCCAGCATCTGGTTGCGACAACCAGGTAGAAGGAAAGGGGGAAAAGAGGGAGAAAAGCAACCGTGAGTACTCATCCAAAGTACTCGCAAGCAAGGAGCTACACTACATATGCATGGGTATATGTGTAAAGGGCCATATCGGTGGACTGAACTGCAGACTGCCAGAATAAGAGGGGGATAGCTAATCCTGTCGAAGACTACGCTTCTGGCCACCTCCATCTTGCAGCATGTAGAAGAGAGTAGATGGTAAGTTCACCAAGTAGCATCGTATAGCATAATCCTACCCGGCGATCCTCCCCTCGTCGCCCTGTGTGAGAGCGACCACCGGGTTATATCTGGCACTTGGAAGGGTGTGTTTTATTAAGTATCCGGTTCTAGTTGTCATAAGGTGAAGGTACAACTCCGGGTCGTCCTTTTACCGAGGGACACGGCTATTCGAATAGATAAACTTCCCTGCAGGGGTGCACCACATAACCCAACACGCTCGATCCCATTTGGCCGGACACACTTTTCTGGGTCATGCCCGGCCGCGGAAGATCAACACGTCGCAGCCCCACCTAGGCACAACAGAGAGGTCAACACGCCGGTCTAAATCCTATGCGCGCAGGGGTCTGGGCCCATCGCCCATTGCACACCTGCATGTTGCGTGGGCGGCCGGAAGTAGACCTAGCCTAGCAGGCGTTCCAGTCCAATCCGGCGCGCGCCGCTCAGTCGCTGACGTCACGTAGGCTTCGGCTGATACCACGACGTCGAGTGCCCATAACTGTTCCCGCGTAGTTGGTTAGTGCGTATAGACCAAATGGCCAGACTCAGATCAAATACCAAGAACTCGTTAAGCGTGTTATTTTGAAGTAACCACGGACGCCGACCAGGGCCAGGCCCACCTCTCTCCTAGGTGGTCTCAACCTGCCCTGTCGCTCCGCCTCAAAGTAACAGTCGGGGGCCGTCGGGAACCCAGGCCCACCTCTACCGGGATGGAGCCACCAGCCCCTTCAGCCCCCATCTCCGAACAGTATCATAAGTAATGTAACAGTATAAAGTATATAGCATATGCCCGTGATCACCTCCCGAGTGATCACGGCCCAGTAGTATAGCATGGCAGACGGACAAGAGTGTAGGGCCACTGATGGAACACTAGCATCCTATACTAAGCATTTAGGATTGCAGGTAAGGGTAACAACTGTAGCAACAATGACAGGCTATGCAGCAGAATAGGAGTAACCGAAAGCAGTAACATGCTACACTACTCTAATGCAAGCAGTAGAGAGAAGGAATAGCGGATATCTGGTGATCAAGCGGGGGGCTTGCCTGGAAGGTAAGCCGAGAAGGAGGGGTCGTCAACACCGTAGTCGGTCGGGGCACCAGCAGCGGCGTCGGTCTCGTAGTCTACCAGAGAGAAGAGGGGGAAGAAACAATGAATATAATGCAAACATAAGCATGACGATGGAAGACATGACAATGCGCGGTGCTAGGTGTGCCCTAACGCGGTAGGAGGTGGTACCGGCGAAGGGGGGAAACATCCGGGAAAGTATTCCCGGTGTTTCGCGTTTTCGGACAGATGAATCGGAGGGGAAAAGTTGCGAGTTTGCTATGCTAGGGATGTGTGGCGGACGAACGGGCTGCGTATTCGGATTCGTCTCGTCGTTCTGAGCAACTTTCATGTATAAAACATTTTAATCCGAGTTATGGTCTATTAATTTTCAATGTTTTATTAATATTCTGTAATTTCTGGAATTAATACTAATAAAAAAACAATAGCAAAATGCTATGTGCACACATTGAGGTGTACACAGCAGGGCGCTATAGGGGATGACAGGTGGGGCCTGTTGACTGCCTAGTCAGTAGTCAACAGTGGACTATTGACTGGTCAAAGGACCACTGGGCCCCGCATGTCACTGACTAGACCTAATCACTCAATTAGAAACTAACTTCGTTAATTGGGGCGCCACGTGTCATCTACACATTTGACTAAGTCAACAAATAAACCAAGCTAATCCAACTACATAGGGCCGGCTCCATACACACTTACGCACTCAACACACACCACAACACGGCCATGGTCAGCAGCAGCTATTCAGAGCAGCAAAAACGGCAGCGACAGCACCTAAGCAACGGTAGCGGAAAGAGTAGCAGCAGGCGCTACTTGCTAGCAAGCAGAGCAAAGCATTGGCAGGAGCAACAACTAGCAGCGGCAGTAGGAGGAATCAGCAGCGCCAAGCAGCAGTATCTAGCAGCCAGGAGCAGCGCTTAGGAGCAGCAGCAGCACCAAAACAGCAGCGTAGCAGCGGCAGGCAGCAGCTTCAGGCGGCAACGGGAGCAGCAGCGCAGTAGCAGCAGAGAGCAGCGACAGCGTACGAGCGGACGAGGCGGGCGCGGGCGGCGTGGGGGCGCGCGCGGCCGGGGATGTCAGGGTGTGGCCCGGGCACGACAGGGGCTCGCGGGCGAGCGCGTGCGGCGGGAGCGGAGCTCCGGTCACGGCGCCCGTGTACGGGGGTCGTCGGGGTTGCGCCACAGGCGCCCATTTGACGCGCGCCTGGTCGCGTTCGAATTTACGCGGGAGCCGCATCTAACGGTGGTAGTTACAACAGCTGGAGTGGCCAGAGTTGAGCACTCCGACGACGACAAGGGGCGGCGGTTTCGGGCGAGCTTGGTTTCAACGGCATGGAGCACGGCTGGAGCTGCAAAGTGAGTGCGTTGTCCTCGTGGGAGCTCTAGGAGCTCGAGACCAAGCACGGGTGCGAGCGACAGCAGCTGTGAGCTTTGCGACGACATGGCCGGCGGCGACGAGCTTTGGCCGCGACGGGAACGGCGGCTACGGACACGGATTCGAGAACTAGGGAGAGGGCTTTCGAGCGAGAGCTCACCGGGGAGCGCACGAAAGGCTCGGTGAGGGCCCGGAGCGCAGGACAACGACGGAGTCGACGGAGGCGCGCCGGTGGCCGAGGTTGAAGGAGAGTTCGATCCGCTCGATGTAGTGGCCTCGGGCGTTGGTGCGTAGACGACGTAGGGGACAACGGCGAACCTCCCGGATGCCAACGGACGACTAACAGTGGCCGATGGCCACGTGTACGGCAACGATGGCGAGAGCAGCTTCGGGCAACGGCGTCGGGTCGCTGCGGGGAAGACGAGGGGAGGGAGATGGGGGCGCAAGGAGGGGGGTGGGGGTCCGGCTAGGTTTAGAGAGGGGCACCGGGGTCTTGTAGGCCGGGGTCGCCGGCCGGATGGCCACCACGGCGTCGGCCGGTGCCGTGGCGGGCATCGGCTCTGCCCACGACCCCCTCTGTGAACAGAGGAGGAGGCGACGTGGGGAGTGGGCCGGCCTGGCCTGGCCAGCTGGGCCTTGGCCCAGGGGAGGGGGTTTTCTTTTTCTCTTGTTTTATTTTCTGTTTTGCCTTTTTCTTTTTTCTTTTTATTACTTTTTGTGTTTTAGTTTTGTTTCTTATTAATTTTAGTTTTAGTAAAATATGCACGTAGCACCTAAATTAGTATTTGAACTTAGTCCATAGTCGCAAAAAGTCCATTCCTCAAATAAATTAATTTGACATTTTATTCATTACAAAAGGTATTTAAATTATTTTTTTACTGTTGTTTTATTCATCTTATAGTATTTAAGCATTTTATAAAGGTGTGGTTTCTCCACCATAATTACCTATGCAACATTTGGTTCACTCTGAACATTTAGTTTTAATATTTGAAAATTTTATTGTTTGCTTGATTTTGAATTAGAATTTGAATCGGTTTCGAACCAACGCGAGATTAGCAACAGTAATCTTAGTGACGTGGCACCATTAGCAGAGAATTACTGTAGCATAATTATCCGGGCGTCACAAGACAACACCATATGAACTGTGGTTTGGCAAGAAACCTAAGTTGTCGTTTCTTAAAGTTTGGGGCTACGATGCTTATGTGAAAAAGCTTCAACCTGATAAGCTCGAACCCAAATCGGAGAAATGCATCTTCATAGGATACCCAAAGGATACTGTTGGGTACACCTTCTATCACATATCCGAAAGCAAGATATTCGTTGCTTAGAATGGATCCTTTCTAGAGAAGGAGTTTCTCTCGAAAGAAGTCAGTGGGAGGAAAGTAGAACTTGATGAGGTAATTGTACCTTCTCTCGAGTTGGAAAGTAGTTCATCACAGAAATCAGTTTCGGTGATGCCTACACCAATTAGTGAGGAAGCTAATGATGATGATCATGAAACTTCAGATCAAGTTACTACCGAACCTCGTAGGTCAACCAGAGTAAGGTCCGCACCAGAGTGGTACGACAATCCTGTTCTGGAGGTCATGTTACTTGACCATGACGAACCTACGAACTATGAGGAAGCGATGATGAGCCCAGATTCTGCAAAATGGCTTGAGGCCATGAAATCTGAGATAGGATCCATGTATGAGAACAAAGTATGGACTTCGGTTGACTTGCCCGATGATCGGCAAGCCACAGAGAATAAAATGGATCTTCAATAGGAATACGGACGATGATAGTAGTGTTACCAAGCTTGACATTTCTAAAAGGGTTTTTGACAAGTTCAAGATGTTGACTATGATGAGATTTTCTTACTCGTATCGATGCTTAAAGATTGTCTGAATCATGTTAGCAGTTGCCACATTTCATGAAATCTGGCAAATGGATGTTAAAAACTACATTCCTTAATGGATTTCTTAAAGAAGAGTTGTATATGATGCAACAAGAAGGTTTGTCAATCCTAAAGGTGCTAACAAGTGTGCAAGCTCCAGCAATCCATCTATGGACTGGTGCAAGCATCTCGGAGTTGGAATATATGCTTTGATAAGGTGATCAAAGCATATGGTTTTATACAGACTTGCGGTGAGTGGGAGCACTACAACATTTCTGATAAGTATATGTGAATGACATATTGTTGATCGGAAATAATGTAGAATTTTTTCTGGAAAGCATAAAGGAGTGTTTGAAAGGAGTTTTTCAAAGAAAGACCTCGGTGATGCTGCTTACATATTGAGCATCAAGATCTATAGAGATAGAACAAGACGCTTGATAAGTTTTTTCAATGAGTACATACCTTGACAAGATTTTGAAGTAGTTCAACATGGAACAGTCAAATAAGGAGTTCTTGCCTGTGTTACAAGGTGTGAAGTTGAGTAAAGACTCAAAACCCGACCATGGCAGAAAATAGAAAGAGAATGAAAATTTATTCCCTATGCCTCAGTCATAGGTTCTATGAAGTATGCTATGTTGTGTACCAGACCTATTATGAACCTCACCATGAGTTTGGCAAGAGGGTACAATAGTGATCCAGGAGTAGATCACTGGATAGCGGTCAAAATCATCCTTAGTGGAATAAGGAAATATTTCTCGGTTATGGAGGTGATAAAGAGTTCATCGTAAAGAGTTACGTCGATGCACGCTTTGACACCGATCTGGATGACTCTGAGTCTCGATCTGGATACATATTGAAAGTGGGAGCATTTAGCTAGAGTAGCTCCGTGCAGAGCATTGTAGACATAGAAATTTGTAAAATACATACGGATCTAAATGTGGCAGACCCATTGAGTAAACCTCTCTCACAAGCAAAATATGATCACACCTTAGAACTCTTCGGGTGTTAATCACATGGCAATGTGAATTAGATTATTGACTCTAG
Organism: Triticum aestivum; assembly: GCF_018294505.1. Taxonomy (NCBI): domain Eukaryota; kingdom Viridiplantae; phylum Streptophyta; class Magnoliopsida; order Poales; family Poaceae; genus Triticum; species Triticum aestivum. Next base: position 326,860,824 of record NC_057799.1, read on the forward strand.
TAAACACTTTGGGTATTGGTCACATGGCGATGTGAACTTTAGAGTGTTAAATCACATGACGATGTGAACTATTGGTGTTAAATCACATGGCGATGTGAACTAGATTATTGACTCTAGTGCAAGTGGGAGACTGAAGGAAATATGCCCTAGAGGCAATAATAAAGTTGTTATTTATATTTCCTTATATCATGATAAATGTTTATTATTCATGCTAGAATTGTATTAACCGGAAACTTAGTACATGTGTGGATACATAGACAAACAGAGTGTCCCTAGTATGCCTCTACTAGACTAGCTCGTTAATCAAAGATGGTTAAGTTTCCTAGCCATAGACAAGTGTTGTCGTTTGATGAACGGGATCACATCATTAGAGAATGATGTGATGGACAAGACCCATCCATTAGCTTAGCATTATGATCGTTGAGTTTTATTGCTATTGGTTTCTTCATGACTTATACATGTTCCTCTGACTATGAGATTATGCAACTCCCGAATACCGGAGGAACACCTTGTGTGCTATCAAACGTCACAACGTAACTGGGTGATTATAAAGATGCTCTTCAGGTGTCTCCGAAGGTGTTTGTTGGGTTGGCATAGATCGAGATAGGATTTGTCACTCAAGTATCGGAGAGGTATCTCTAGGCCCTCTCGGTAATGCACATCACTATAAGCCTTGCAAGCAATGTGACTAATGAGTTAGTTGCGGGATGATGCATTACGGAACGAGTAAAGAGACTTGCCGGTAACGAGATTGAACTAGGTATGATGATACCGACGATCGAATCTCGGGCAAGTAACATACCGATGACAAAGGAAACAACGTATGTCGTTATGCAGTTTGATCGATAAAGATCTTAGTAGAATATGTAGAATCCAATATGAGCATCCAGGTTCCGGTATTGGTTATTGACCGGAGATGTGTCTCGGTCATGTCTACATAGTTCTCGAACCTCTAGGGTCTGCACGCTTAACGTTCGATGACGATTTGTATTATTAGTTATGTCATTTGATGTACCAAAGTTTGTTCGGAGTCCCAAATGAGATCACGGACATGACGAGGAGTCTCGAAATGGTCGAGAGGTAAAGATTCATATATTGGAAGGTTGCATTTAGACATCAGAATGGTTTCGAGTGATTCGGGCATTTTTCAGGAGTACCGGGAGGTTACCGGAACCCCCCGGGAGAAGTTATGGGCCTTATGGGCCATAAGAGGGAAGCACACCAGCCCATTCGGGCATTTTTCCGAAGTACCGGGAGGTTACCGGAACCCCCCCCCCCCCAGGAGAAGTTATGGTCCTTATGGGCCATAAGAGGGAAGCACACCAGCCCACAAGGGGCTGGTGCGCCCCCCTTGGGCAGGAGGCCGATTAGGACTAGGAGAAGGGGGCCGCCCCCCTTTCCTTCTCCTTCTCCCTTCCCCCTTTCCTACTCCGTGTGGGAGGTGGAATCCTACTAGGACTAGGGAGTCCTAGTAGGACTCCACACCTTGGCGCGCCCCCTTAGGGTCGGCTGCCTATCCCTCTTCCTCCTTTATATACGGAGGCAGGGGCACCCCAAAGACACACAAGTTGATCTTTTAGCCGTGTGCGGTGCCCCCCTCCACAGTTACACACCTCGGTCATATCGTCGTAGTGCTTAGGCGAAGCCCTGCGCCGGTAACTTCATCATCACCGTCACCACGCCGTCGTGCTGACGGTACTCTCCCTCGGCCTCAACTGGATCAAGAGTTCGAGGGACATCACCGAGCTGAACGTGTGCAGATCGCGGAGGTGCCGTACATTCGGTACTTGGATCGCTTGGATCGCGAAGACGTTCGACTACATCAACCGTGTTACTAAACGCTTCCGCTTTCGGTCTATGAGGGTACGTGGACACACTCTCCCCGCTCGTTTCTATGCTTCTCCTAGATAGATCTTGCGTGATCATAGGCAAAATTTTTGAAATACTACGTTCCCCAACATCCTCTCCCCCTCTCAATCCCCTCTCCCAAATCCTTTAGATCTAACAACTTGGTCTGTGGATTCCTTCACCAATCCATCCTAGAAGGTACTCTCCTCCGATCCCCTTCTTTCTATCCATAGAATGTATGCTATTTTGAAGATTTTGGGGAACCCTTTTTTGATTTGATTAGATTAGAATGTTGCATGTATTAGATACCTAATTTGCAACCCTAGTTTAGTTGATTTTATTGAAAAGATATGGTTTGGATACATAGGTTGACATGTTATTTCTATGGAAAAGACATTTGTATTGAATCTTGCATGAAGTGGGCCTAGTTTAGTTTATTTGTATTGAAATTATATTCGTATTGACAAGAATGCTTTGGATACATATGCTTTGAATTTTGCATATAGTAGGCGTACTTTAGTTTATTTGTATTCAAAAGATAATCGTGTTGACAAGAAAGCTTTGTTTGAAATTGTTAGGATGGTTTGGCTTCTCGATAATCACTAGGACCATCAACACCGGTCGTACGCTATGTCGGTGGAGCAACGGGTAATAATGAAAGTGGCCGGTGTTATGAATTTCGTGTTTATTTCAAACACAAATGCCCCATATGTAATTTTCTGATTTGCTTGTTTGTAGGAGCTTGCACCTCTGAAGCTTCGGTCTCACGGGGTCAACCTTGGGGGGATGCGCTATGATGAGTGATACACACCGTATGTAAGGGAGAGAGGACTTCTCCCTTTCATTCAGTTGGTCAGCCGGTCGACGCCACCCCTCAATGCTACAGCAATCACCGCGCTTATTGATCGTTGGAGGCCGGAGACACACAGTTTCCATCTTCGGACCGGGGAGATGACCGTGACGCTCCAGGATATTGCTATGATCGCCGGTCTTCCTATCGAGGGGAATCCTCTATGTATGAACACCGATTCTGATGGGTGGCGCGAGAAGATGCATGCCCTTATCGGTATGGTTCCTCCAGAGCCTCGGGAACCAGAAGCGGAAGACAAGAAGAAGGAAAGAGTCGCAACCGGTGCTCCTTTCATGTGGATTACATGGCACTTTGGTACTTGCCCCGAGGAAGCTAATGAGGATGAGGTCAAGACATATGCTCGTGTCTACATGTGGTACGTTATATCCAGGACTATGTTTGCTAATGGCACAGGCAAGAATGCTCCATGGATGTGGCTGAAGGCGTTGACCGTCTTCGATAGCAAATGGAGTTGGGGTTCGGCGACACTGGCTTACTTGTATAGACAGGTATAAAGTTGTTTCTTTTTCACTTCATTGCTACATTATCAATGCGATCTTCCTGTTAATTCAACCATGTTCTCTTTTATGTGCAGTTGGATGACGCCTGTTGTAGGCCATCTGGAGGTATTGGTGGTTGTATGCTCGCACTTTCCATATGGAGCTGGGAGCGATTGCCGGTTGGACGACCGAAGACCGTGAAGTGCGAGGATTGGGACGACAAAGACGACCCACTACGGCTCCCCACTTGGGCTTACAAGTGGGATGTGTTAAATGAGACGACGGATGATCCCTCGGTCATGAAGTTGTACAGGAGCGAGCTGGACACGATCATGGCTGAGCAGGTGACTCGACATTGCATAAGTGATTCTCATGCTTGTATCGTAACTCGAAATCAATTTTGCAACCTATGCTATGTTGCAGGTGGAATGGGAGCCGTATGGAAGAGGGGATAGTTTTGGTAACCCTAGAGAGTTCAGGCTGAACCCGATGTGCACTAGGGATAGGGATCTTCGGCTTATGCGGTGCCCACTCATATGCAACTGGGCGGTTGAGCTTCACCTCCCACATCGGGTGTATCGCCAGTTTGGTTTGTTCCAGCCACACCCGCCGGAGTGGGAGGACACGGACAAGTTGCTACACGCATAAGATATAATTAACCTTGAGCACGTAGCAGTTTCTCGCCGGTTTCAATGGTGCTAATATTCCGTTCCTAACTTGCAGGTTGGATAGGAGAAGGCAGCGGAAGGTCAAGGATTGGGCCAAGCATCACAGGAAGTATGTCGTACAGTTCGCGCTTAGTGTGGAGCAAGCTAAGGCTGGAAAACGAGCCCAGCTTTGTGAGCACTGCCGATTGCGTTCAACAACTATCTCACATGGTTTCTTGCAAGTACCCGTGTGGAGGTATGGAAGCCGGCGTATGCTGAAGAGATTTTGGAAGATCCCACCGTCTTCGATGAGCTAACCCAGCACCAGTACAACAAATTAGTTAGGGAAGGCACCCCTGTCCCTTCAGCTCCAATGATGAACTTTGTGGTATTTCCCCTTTTTGCTTTCCCATTCGCACTATTCACGTCTTCGCTTGCCTAACACGTTAATGTCGTTTCTGTTCATAGCGTGCCCAGATCAAGAAAGCAGCTGATGAGACCGAGACTACTCTGGAGACAACCCCGATTGGGAAAAGCGATGGGGAAGGTGCACTTTGAGCATTCATTAAGGTTCACATCTCCTTCAATTGTCCATGTAACATGTGTTGCTACATTCGATATCTCATTCACTTGTACATGTTGCAACGCCAGGGCCAAAGGTTAAGGCGGCTATTGAACCTTGTCGGTTGTCGTGACCCCGAGTATGCATCACCTCAACGGTCTAGGTCGGCGACACCATCATATCCCACTTCTGGCCATGGTGATCCTTTGGAGGATGAGGATGTGGGTGTGGTCACCCAAGAGGTATGGCAATAGCATATATTCAATTATTGATGCATTGCTAACTTTATCCTCACACTCGGTCTTTTCCATATCTTTTGTTTTTCTAATAGGTTGCTGATGACATGACCTTGGGACCTATCAAGTTCGGTCAGCATACGAGTTAAAGCCTAGGAAGGGAATCAACAAATACACACCTGAAGACTTCACCCAAAGAGGCAAAAGGACGGTCGGCACCTCGCGCATGGCGGCTTTGGATGACTATGTGGATGACCTCGCGAAGGGAATCAACAAATACACATGTTCTTCCCATCCCTATAAGCATTCAAAGAACACAACGTAACATTTCTTCCATGAGTACTAATCCAAGGATTACCAAGGAATACAAACCCTAACATATATATGAAACAACAACCCTAACCCTAACCCTAGCACCAACATATGAACACCCATAAGAATAACCCTAACATACTAACAAGCCTAATCATAGGAAATTGGCAAACAAACATCTCACATCTCCATGCAAATCTCTAGATCCATACAAAACTAGGGTTTCCCCAAACTAGCAACAAATGAGCAATTTGTCCACATTACTTGGATCAAAACAAGGGGATCGGAGAAGATTACCTTGAGGGAGGGTTTGAGTTCGAAATCTACGGACAAAATCTTCAAATTTGGAAGATTTGGGGAAGGATTTGAGAGGGGGAGAGAGGGAGAGAGGGGGGAAATCTCGGGTCGGATGCTATGGGGGTTGGGGTGTGTGTGGGGGAGTGGGGGAGCCAACTAGTAACAAACAGTGCAACGCCTAAGGGCTAAACGCTGCACATTACATGTGTGGCGCCTAGCTCGGAGGCGCTGCACTGCTGGGTGTGGCCCAGGGGCTGCCACGGTGGACAGAGGTGCAACGCCCGAGAGCTAGGCGCTGCACCGTAGGGTGTGGCGCCTGCGTGTCGGGCGCCACTCAAAAAGGTCAGCTACGTGAAATAGTTTTACAGGCACTTCATTTTGTGAATTCATTGCGTCCATAGGTCAAAATTGTCAAATTTACCGCGAGTCGGCCCACCAGTATGCACACACGACACAATTGACGAATGATATTCTTCTCAAAAAAAAATTGACGAATGATATTACCCTAAAAAACTTTGACCAATCATAAAAAAATGCATATGTCCCTAAAAATTAAGCATAGTTATTTTTCATTGTGTACTTATTCAACTTCATCATGTGCCTCAAGAACAGTCCTTAGGTTTTTTTTAGCGGTAACAGTCCTTCGGTGTGTCCCAAATCCATCGTTTCAACTCAATCGTGAGTATTTTAAAACCTAGAAGGCTATTGAAACGATGGAGTTGGGCCTGGTTACCCCAAAAAAATTGGCCTATTTAGTTGTCTGGGCCACATCTGATTCCTGACCCGAATGAATCTCAAAGTAACAATGAGTCTGGCTCGCTAGAGTTGTTTTTAAATACACGGTGAAAATTCTTAAATACCAGATGAATATTTTTTAAATTGACAGTGAACATTTTTATGTATGATGAATCTTTTTTTAATACATAATGAACATTTTTTGTAGACACAATGAACATTGTTGAAAATGAATGATAGACTATTTTTTAATATCCCCAAAACATATTTTTAAATACACAATGAACATTTTTTAAACACAACAAACACAAAGATAGAACCATGCATATGTTAAGAAATAGAAATATATCATATAAGTGATGAACAGGAAATAAAGTAGAAAAGAAAAAATAAATAATTTTTTTAAAAAAATGAGTTTATATTATGTAAAAAGAAACAACACAAAGGAAAAAGAAAAAAAAGGCAAATGAAATTAGAAAAAAACGGTGAAAAAACTCTAGTTCCTAAATAGACCAAAAGAAAACAGTAGAAAACGGAAACAACGAATTGACGAAAGAAAATCGCTCGTTGTTGGGTCATACACAACACGACCATATCCAACTTGAGTAGTAGGAGTTAATCTAATCTACCTATGCCATATCCAACTTGGTAGTACTGTTGTATGTATATCATCATGGCCTAATTACACTATTACAGTGTCATCTCAGCAGCTGCACCTAGCTTAGCTTACTGTGGAGTGCAGCTTGTCAAATCGACATCATCGTCAATCGATCTATGGTGTTAGAAATCCATCCATGCATCCGAGCAGAGAAGAAAGAAGCTGGCTACACCGTGGATGCTGAGAAGGAGGATGCCCCGGCGGAGCTGGCGATGGACCTGTCCCGGCGGTCGTCGCTCGACTTCCTTTTGATGGCCCTCTTGGCCTCCTCCTCCTTCATGTCCACGAACGTTATCAGATCCCTGATGCTCCTCAGCCGCTCCGGCCGCCGCACCGGGAACTCCTCCGGCGGCGTTCCACCTTCGCCATCGCCCTGGTTGTACTTGCCGTACTGGCACAGTATCCTGGTGAAGAAGATGACCAATGCAATGAAGCAGGCGACGCCGGAGATGAGGAAGAGTCCCCAGAAGCTGCTGAGGTTGAGCCTGTCGGCCGCCACGTCGCCGCCCTGTGACGAGTCGCACTGCCCCGGGTTGAGCCACTTGTCGTGGATCCGCTGCAGGTCGCCGTTCTCCGACAGCGTTAGGATCGCCGTCGACAGGTCCACCGCCAGAGGTGAGTCCCGCTGGAACGCCTGATATGATGCATTGATCGATCAATCAATCCATTCAGCAACAAAACAGAGCCATTGATGGGAAGAGATGCAGAGTTTTAGTTTGGATCTTACGAATCCCCATCCGCTCTTGGTGAATTCTTGTCCGACGGTCTTGAACTGGCAGTTGGTGGAGAGGAAGAGGTCGACGTAGGGCAGCTCGTCCACGATGGCAGCGACGCCCCCGTTGCGCGGGCCGAGCTGGAGGCTGGTGGCGTAGTCGTCGATGGCAAGTTCCTTGAGTCGGGACTCCGGCACGTTGAGCTCCTGCATCATGTAGCTCTTGGCGAAGGATCCAACCTGGTAGCCGATGGGGTCGGCGCTGGCGAGGAGGCCGTCCAGCCCCTGGATCCCCGTCGACAGCTGCTGCACCGTCAGGATGGACGTCAGGCTCGCCGTGTAGCTCGAGTTGATGATGAGCACCACGAACAGCCAGATGATGAGCACGAAACGACCCAGCGAGCTCACAGTGTTCTCCCCTGCAAATGATTGAACCACCATTGATTTATCAGTCGGAGCTTCATCTCTTGGGAAGGAACGCAGAGCGACGGAAGCAGAAGCCAGATAGTATATAGCTTACTGTGCGCGAAGAACATTGTTGAGAAGCTGAACCAGAAAATGGTGACGAGCTGCTCGCGTGGGGATCCGCGGAACTCCGGGTTGAAGCGGTGCTCGAGAATCCAGACGACGGCGCCGACGAAGAGGAAGAAGGCGCCGGTGACGGCCCACATGCCCAGCGTGAAGGGCTTGAGGAAGGCCCACGCGTTGGAGCTCTTCTCCTTCACCGGCGACACGATCACCAGCCCGGACTCCACGTACGGCTGCGTGAAGTCCACCACCCGCGTCCGGTTCGTCACGATGGACACGTCGCCCACCGCCGCGTCGAACACATTGTTCGCCACCTTGTTCACGAGGTCGCTGTAGTCGGGGTTCTTGACGCCGTCGCCGAAGAGGATGAAGGACACGGGGACAGGGTACGGGAGCAGTGCCACGGCGGCCTTGAACACGTCGATGCAGTACCCGCTCGCGCCGTCGGGGCCGCTGTCCTTGGACACGAACTGCTTCTGCGTCGTCCTGTACGGCACGCCGATCCTCAGCGGCCGGCCGTTGTTCGGGAACACCCACCCGCGCGGCGGCGATGTCGTCTCCCCAGGCCAGATCACGCTGTACAGCCGCTGCTCCTGCTGCTGGCTGCTGTTAGTTTTGATTCGGAGTGGAGTGGGCGCGGCGACGGACAGATGCGAGTGGTTTGACCAGTAGCCGACCCGCCGGACGCCCGTGCCGCCGACGTTGAGGACCTCGTAGGCGGGGTCGGCCAGGCTCCTGCCGTCCGCTGAGAACCGCACGCCGCCGGTGACGCCGGTGAAGTTGGCGAGCATCACCTTGTGCAGCAGCTGCTCCCCCTGGTCGAACACTCTGAGCGTGTCCAGCCGCAGCGTGCTGGTCCCGTTCACCTCCTGCTGCAACCTCGGGTCGGCCGAGAAGGTGACGTTCCCGCCGTCTTCCAGGAACTCGTCGATGGCGCGGGCCGCCATCCACACGGCGTCGTACGCGGCGAGCCCGAACGCGTTCAGGGTGGCGGTCCGGTTCAGCTGGGCTGTGGCGAATCTGGAGGTGAGCGACCTCTTGGCGCCGGAGTCCGGGGTGTACTGGCGGAGCGTGACCACGCCCTGTACGAGGCTCATCGCCCTGGGATTGGGCGGCCGCGTTGAGTCCAGGGCGGCGGCGAGCCAGTCGGTAGCGATCCAGACGTAGCCGGAGGCCATCATGCCGAGCGACCGCGCGGCGGCGAAGACGGCGAGCCCGGAGTCCGGGTTGACGTGGACGACGCAGACGCGGGACTCCATCATGGTGACCCGCACGAGCAGGTCGGCGATGGCGGCTTGGTCGGCGTCCGGAGGGAAGGGCGCCTTGAAGGAGACCTTGGCGCGCTTGGCCTCGAGCGCGTCACCGAGGGCGTCGACGCCGCCGCGGCCGTAGTCGTTGTCGACGTAGATGACGGTGACCTCCCTCCAGCCATAGTAGGTGACGATGTCGGCGACGGCGGCCATCTGGGAGGAGTCGTCGCCGCGGGCTGCGCGGACGAAGTAGGGGTACTGCGCGGAGGCGAGCGCCGGATCGGTGGCGGCGAAGGAGAGCAGCGGGACGTGGAGCTCGTTGACTACGTGCGACACCACGTGGGCGATCCCCGACGACTGCGGTCCCACCACCGCCACCACCTTCTTCTCCATTAGCTGCAGCGCTGCAGCAGCAACACCAACACAGGTCAGTGTCAACTCAACTGCGATCCTCACAAAGTGGCTATGCTCTTCTACCATGCTTGATTAATTACTACTGCACGTTGTCAAGAAAAATGTTCAATGGCGATGGCACGGAACAGGGTATTTTCTGACTAATCCGTTGTCAAGAAAAAACATGTTTATTATTTTAAAAAAATCGTCATGCAAAGTTCATGTGGAGAGATCCAAGGCAGTAGGCAGGCTCCACCTCCACCTCCACCTCCACCTCCACGAGAGTCAACTGAATGAGGGGGAGAGAGAGAGAGAGAGAGAGAGAGAGAGAGAGAGAGAAGCAAAAGAAAGTGGATGCATACAGGCCAACAACAACTCGCGGAGGGAGATTAGGAATCTCTAAACACAAATCTAATTGTGGAATCAAAGTTCGTGATGAGGACTAGTATTCGCTAATCTGATCGCAGCAAATATTTTGGGGGTATTAGAACTGTAGGAGGATTCTTTTTGTTTTGGCAAGAAGAAGAAGAAGAAGAAGAGAGTAGCTACTACCTTGGATGGTGCCGACGAAGCCGCTGCACTTGGTGTCCTGTGCGACGAGGCTGAGGTGCGTCCCCCTGAGGACTCTGGCGTCGCGGTTGACGTCGGCGACGGCGAGGTCGATGGCAGCCCTGGCGGACCTCCCGATGACGGAGTCGAAGGTGAAGAGGGCGCCTATGGAGACGTTGGCCGGCCTGGCCGGGCGGGCGAGCGCCACAAGGCTGCAGAGGCAGAGGACGCGGAGCAGAGCCGAGCCCATCTCACCTCGCCTCGCCTCTTGTGGAGCTACGCGTACGGCTATCGCCTGAGAGTGGGAGATATATCAAGGGAGGAGGGCAGGAACTCCACCCCATCGGCCAGCCATACGATCGAACGGATGGAGAGAAGAATTCCAGAGGAGAAACCAGAGCGGAGGCAGGGAGGATCGGGGGGAGCAAGGTGACAAAAACGGCGTGATCCTGACCGGTGAAGAGCAGGAAAAAGATTCGACGGCGAGGAAAAAGCAGTGGCGTGGGAAGGCGCAGGGGGGCGGGGCGGCCTCGCTCGGCTCTGATTGATTCGTACGTACAATACTACTGGCGCTGCTTACAAGTACTACTGGGAAATGCGAGTTGGACGGAGACGACAGAGAGAGATACCGATGGAGACGTCGGCCGGCACCAGTCCTCTGTTGACTGCTCTGCTCTGCTCCCTCACAATAATCTCGAGCAAAACGTGGATGCTCGTCAGATGAAGCAAGCAGAGATGCGGTTGGGCGAATCTATCATCGACTACGTCTCCACTACTGCAAATGGCATTCGGTTCAGGGTTTCACGTCGCCCATGCAGTGCATTGAGGTAAATACACCAGGAGAACTTGCACGTGACGGTCAGTTTGGTGCACAAACTTGTAAAATACGTGTTTCTGGTCATCAAACTTGCACAAACGTTCATATACGGTCACATTCCATGTACGCAGACATATCCGTGGCCTATGTGGCATGCCAGCATGGCCAGGGCCCACTGTAAGCCCGCGACGCATGATAGATCTGCATGTTTTTTCTTTATTTACGTATTATGCACCTATTTTTTTAACTTATTAAACCCCTAAAATAAAATGATTTTTTATTTACGTATAAAGCCCCTAAAATAAAATGGAAAAACAAGGGGTTCGGTTACAAACTAGGGACGTGCCCCTACTAGGCTCAGGTTAACAACCACCAAACCAATGACCATTCATGTATAGGTAGCACGAATAATTTTTATATCATATAAACACGGCCGAAAAATCAATTTTACAAGAAATGTAACCCCAAAAAAGGGAGCACTGTGGATTGACTATGTGACCTCATGGTCAACGTTACCTAAGATTACCACCGGGCTTAGACAACACAACATATCCAAATGGGATAAATATCTTTCATGTTGTTATTCCTTCTTGTTCTATGTAAGAAAAAAAATTATATTCTGTGTTTGTGATATTTAATAAATGTTTATGTGTTACAAAAAACGGTGTGTGACATTTAAAAAAATGTTTAAACATTGTAAACCAGATTTGTGTAACTAAAAATGATACGTTGCATTTTAAAAATGTTCATGCATTCCAAAAAAACTGGTCATGACATTTTTTAAATGCCTATACAATGTATAAAACTGTTTGTGTAGCTTTAAAATGTTTCGTACCATCCGAAAATGTTAAAAATATAGTTGAAAAAAGTTTCAAAACTTGTATTTGAAAAAAATGTTAATCATATGTTTAAAAAGTATTAAGCATATTTTTTAAATACTCCAAACATAGATGTATACTGGAGTATTTAAAATATATGTGTATCAAAACATAGATGTATACTGGATTATTTAAAACATCAAAACATATGTGTATCATATGGAGTATATGTTTCAATACACATAAGTTTCAAAACTTGTATTTGAAAAAAAATGTTAATCCGGACGTGTTGTGTTGATTAACATTTTTTCAAATACAAGTTTTTGGAACTTTTTAAAATGCCGCGTACCTTTTTTTGTAACACATAAATATATTTTGAATGTCATAAACACAAGAATATAAATTGTTTTCTTACATCTGGACGTGTTGTGTTGTCGGTGGTAATGTTAGTTAACCTTGACCACAATGTCACATGGTCGAGCCACGGTGCTCACTTTTTCCGTGTTACATCTCTTGTAAAATTTATTTTCAGCCAATGTTTAAATGATACAGAAATTAGTCGTGCTATATAGACATGAATGATCAGCAGACTAGTGGTTGTCCACGTGAGACTACTAGGGCACGTTGCAGCTTCAAAACCCCACATCGTTTGTTTTTTCATTTTATTTTTATGGGCTTAATACGAAAATAAAAAAGCCAAAGGCTTCTTGCAGATCTACATGCTACAACGGATGACAGTGGGCCCTGGCCACACTGGAATGCCACATAGGCCATGGATATGTCCGTGTACATGAGATGTGATCGTATATGAACGCTCGTGCAAGTTTGATGACCAGAAACAAGTATTTTACAAGTTTGTGCATCAAACTGACCATCGGGTGCAAGTTCTATGACTTCGGGTGTATTTACCTCCAGTGCATTCATACAACTGTTACAGCACAGCGCAGCACAGCAGCTAATTAACCTACTACTCCTTTGGAATAAGAAAGTTTTTGCTTGAGTTCACAACAGTAACTACTACTAACAGAACAGTATCGACTTGTCGAGCGGTGCTCAGCAACGTATTCTCATCCACCGTGGCTGTGGCTGTGGCTGTGGCTGTGGCTTGGCATGGAAGCAAGCAGGCCATCTTCTTTCTCATCAGGGAACAGATGCTAGTGATTAGCGCTTTGGCTTTTCTGGTGATTTTTCTTTCGCTTGGGAGAATAAAGCTGCCCACGCCACTTTGTTGAATGCACAAGCAAGATACTATGCTCATACAAGTACACATGGAGGGAAAGATGCACGTCCTGTTTGCTGCCCCCAATGGCTCAAATCGTGCAGGCAGCTGGTTGTTTTTGCTACCCAATGGCTGCTGTTTCGATGCACTCATGCAAAACCATTTAGTACTGACAACACATATGCCGGACTTGTCATCTTGTTAAAAGATTATTAGGTAGGCTGTAGGTTTGGTACAAAGACAATCATCAACTTGGTCAATTTGAAGTTAACCAATTAGTGATGATTAAGTAGTGCTAGGTCACAGATGGTACACCCATCCTAATTACAAGAAATGACAAGTCAACTGGATCAATAGCTGCCTACCGGCAAGTGTGGATTGGATAGATGGGTTATGAAAGCAGGCAGTGGTTGGTTGGTACGTCTGTTGCCTGAATACCTAGAGACAAGAATGCATGGGATATTTATTTCTTCAGTCGGATATGGTATGCCTGTCAAAAATAAATTCAGACGCAGCACATCGCTGTATCGTGATTAATTTGTAGGGCACCCAGTCTCAGTCTCTCCATCAACAAAGATGGAGTATGCCAGGTGGATTTTTTTAAGCTACTCCCTCTGTATCTAAACAATCTTATGTTTCTTTATTAGCGATCTAAACGAGCTTATTCTTTACAGTGGGAGCACAAATTAATGTAAGCATCCCTGACATGGCGGCCTCACTTGATGGTGACCCTCCCAGCTCACCACCAGCGCCACATCCAACACGTCTCCGCAAGCCCAACACGACAGTGGTTGGGCCAGACTGGGTGTAGGCGAGGCTCGGCCCATCGGTTGCCCCTACTTACCCCCTCCCACACAAGATGGTAAAGGATTGCCTAAAAAGACAAGATGGTAAAGGAATCGAGCGAGTCAGACGGCAACGGTTCGGCTGCTCCCCTCTCACCTACTCCGATTCCACATGAGATATTCGATCACAAATTTTGTAAGCAAGTGTAATAGATCGAGAGTACTCCATCTGGTACCTCACATTTGGTATCAAAGGCTATACACCAACCTTTTCTAGATCGATCTAGTGTAATTCACGGAGACGCGTAGCCTGCAGTGTAGAGAATGATTTGGTGCATCGATAATTGATTGATCGTGCACTAGGCACATATATATAGGTACAAGGGGTGCGACCGGTATCTTGTCTCCTAAGATACACGTACATACAGAGGGAGACAGATACTACAGGTACTGCATACAGAACCCAGACCTACGTACATGTACACATGTTCAACACCCCCCCCCCCCCCCCCGCGCAGTCGAAGCGTCGCCGGTGACGCAAAGACTGGACCGAAAGCCCTCGAAAGTCAAGGTGGGTAGTCCCTTCGTCATCACATCGGCGAACTGCTGATCGGTGGGCACATAAAGAACACGAACACGACCAAGTGCGACGTGCTCCCGGACGAAGTGGATGTCGAGCTCGATGTGCTTCGTCCATCGGTGATGGACAGGGTTGGCAGCGAGGTACACCGCGGAGACGTTATCACAGTAGACGAGCGTCGCCTTGGTGACCTCACATAGCAACTCCTGGAGGAGCTGTCGTAGCCAGGAACACTCCGGGACGGCGTTGGCCACGGCCCGATACTCGGCCTCGGCGCTCGATCGTGAGACCGTGGGTTGTCGTTTAGACGACCACGAAATCATAGAGGGCCCGAGGTAGACGCAGTAGCCGAAAGTGGAGCGTCGAGTGTCGGGACACCCAGCCCAGTCGGCGTCGGAGTAGGCGACAAGGCTGGTGTCTGGCGAGGCCGTCAGGGTGAGACCCATGGCTGTGGTGCCATGTATGTACCGAAGTATACGTTTCACGAGAGCCCAATGGGTGTCACGAGGAGCATGCATGTGAAGGCACACCTGCTGGACAGCATACTGAATGTCCGGACGCGTCAGTGTGAGGTACTGAAGCGCACCGACGATGGAGCGGTAGAAGGGAGCGTCGGACGCCGGAGAGCCCTCGACAGCGGACACCTTAGCCTTCGTATCGACAGGCATGGAAGCAGGCTTGCAATTAAGCATGCCCGCTCGCTCCAGAAGCTCGTAGGCGTACTTCTGCTGGTGCAGAAAGAAGCCAGTAGCCCGGCGCACGACCTCGATGCCGAGGAAGTAGTGGAGAGCCCCCAAGTCCTTGAGGGCGAACTCGGTGCCGAGGCGAGCTGTGATCTGCTGAAGAAGCGCTGGCGAGGACGCAGTCAGGATGATGTCGTCGACGTATAGGAGGAGGTACGCGGTGGCGTGGCCCTGGTGGTAGACAAACAGGGAGGCATCGGACCGTGTGGACCGGAACCCATATTGCTGGAGGAAGGCCGCAATCCGCTGGTACCAGGCCCGAGGTGCCTGCTTCAACCCGTAGAGAGAACGGGAGAGCAAGCACACGTGGTCCGGATAGTCGGTGTCGACGAAACCAGTCGGCTGCTGACAGAACACCTGCTCGTCGAGATGGCCATGCAAGAAAGCATTAGACACATCGAGCTGGTGGACAGGCCAAGCGCGAGAAACAGCAAGCTGGAGAACAGCGCGAATCGTGCCCGGTTTAACAACCGGGGCGAAGGTGTCGGTGAAGTCCACGCCGGCGCGCTGGCGAAAGCCGCGCACCACCCAGCGCGCCTTATAGCGCTCGAGAGAACCGTCGGGGCGAGTCTTGTGGCGGAAGACCCACTTGCCAGTGATGACATTGGCACGGGGTGGCCGCGGGACAAGCTGCCACGTACGGTTGCGCTGCAGGGCGTCAAACTCCTCACGCATCGCAGCTAGCCAGTTCGGATCCCGAAGGGCTGCGCGAGCGGAGGTGGGGAGCGGTGACGGCGTCGAGGTAGAAGCCGCGCAGGCGTACTCGTCCGACGAGTAGCGCGTGCTGGGACGCAGGGTCCCAGTCCGAGCCCGAGTGACCACACCGGTGAGGGGTGCGGCCGTGGCGACGGGAGCCGCCAAGGGAGCCACGGCGACGGGGGCCACGGCGGGGCCGGCCGAGGGGGCCACGGCGACGGGGGCCGCGGCGTCGGGGGCCGCAACGGGGGCCGCGGGGGCGGCCGAGGAGGCCGCTGCGTCGGGGGCCGCGGCAGGGGCCGCAGCGCCAGGGGCCGCCGGCACGGGGAGCGCGGGCAGAGCCGGACCCGGGGCGCGGCTGGGCGGTCCGCCAGAGGGGGAGGCAGGGACGAACCGCGCCACAGGAGACTCCGAAGGGGACGGTACCTGCTGAAACGGGAACACGAGCTCATCAAAGTACACATGCCGCGAAGTGAAAACGCGATGGGAGACTGGATCATAGCACCGGTAACCTTTGGTGTTGGGAGGATAGCCAAGGAAGATGCAAGGAAGGGACCGGGGCGCGAGTTTGTGAGGAGCAGTGGATGCGGTGCTAGGATAACAGGGACACCCGAAAATGCGAAGACCATCATAAGATGGAACCGCACCAAAGAGGAGCTGGTGAGGGGTGTAGTTCCAGCGGGAACGACAAGGGCGAATGTTAATGAGGAGGCTGGCGGTCGCGAGCGCGTCCGGCCAGAACCGAGGAGGCACGTAGGAGCGGAAGAGCAACGTGCGGACACAGTCATTAAGCGTGCGAAGGACGCGCTCGGCGCGACCATTCTGCTGAGACGTGTAGGGGCAGGTGAGGCGAAAGATGGTGCCGTGGGACGCAAGTAAATTGCGGACGGCGACGTTGTCAAACTCCTTGCCGTTGTCAGTTTGCAAGGCGAGAATAGGACGACCGAACTGTGTGGTGACATATGAATAAAAAGCGGTGAGTGTGGCAAGAGCGTCGGACTTGCGACGGAGAGGGAAGGTCCACACATAATGAGTAAAATCATCCAATATCACCAGATAGTATAAATAGCCCGTGTTGCTAGCAACCGGGGACGTCCAAACATCACTATGCAACAACTGAAACGGAAAGGTGGAAATGTTTGTAGACTCGCTAAAGGGAAGACGAACGTGCTTGCCAAGACGGCAAGCCTCGCAAGAGTGATCGTCGACTTTATTACATGAGAAAGAAAAACTTTGAAGAATCTTTCGCATAACGGTGGAGTTGGGATGACCGAGACGGGCATGCCAAAGATCGACACTGGCGGCGAAGGCGGCGGGGCGACGGGTGGTGGTGGCGCCGGAGGGATGCACTGGATAAAGCTCATCCGGGCTATCACATCGGTGGAGCACCATCCGTGTACGGGCGTCCTTCATAGAAAAACCGATATCGTCAAATTCAACAGTTATAGGATTCTCACGAGTAAGGCGACGAACGGAAACAAGATTAGTGACTAAGTCAGGAGACACAAGAACATTAGACATATGCACAGGAGTGGAAGTAGAAGGAAAAGACATATGACCGACATGAGTAATGGGTAGGGAGGAACCGTTACCAACGGTGATACGGGTGGGAGTATGAACGGGGGTGGCAGATGTGAGGTTACCGGGATGAGCAGTCATGTGAGCAGTGGCGCCCAAGTCCATGTACCAGTCACCACCGCCACCATAGGAGCTCGGTGACGGGGCGGAGTTGTGACGCCCCCAATTTGACCGTACACTAATCATGCACGCAAATGTGTACGATCAAGATCAGGGACTCACGGGAAGATATCACAACACAACTCTACAACATAAATAAGTCATACAAGCATCATAATACAAGCCAGGGGCCTCGAGGGCTCGAATACAAGTGCTCGATCACAGACGAGTCAGCGGAAGCAACAATATTTGAGTACAGACATAAGTTAAACAAGTTTGCCTTAAGAAGGCTAGCACAAACTGGGATACAGATCGAACGAGGCGCAGGCCTCCTACCTGGGATCCTCCTAACTACTCCTAGTCGTCGTCAGCGGCCTGCACGTAGTAGTAGGCACCTCCAGTGTCGTAGATGTCGTCGTCGACGGTGGCGTCTGGCTCCTGGACTCCAACATCTGGTTGCGACAACCAGATAGAAAGGAAAGGGGGAGAAGAGGGAGAGAAGCAACCGTGAGTACTCATCCAAAGTACTCGCAAGCAAGGAGCTATACTACATATGCATGGGTATATGTGTAAAGGGGCATATCAGTGGACTGAACTGCAGAATGCCAGAATAAAAGGGGGATAGCTAGTCCTGTCGAAGACTACGCTTCTGGCCATCTCCATCTTGCAGCATGTAGAAGAGAGTAGATTGAAGTCCTCCAAGTAGTATCGCATAGCATAATCCTACCCGGCGATCCCCTCCTCGTCGCCCTGTTAGAGAGCGATCACCGGGTTGTATCTGGCACTTGAAAGGGTGTATTTTATTCAGTATCCAGTGTAACACCCCGCATGTAACTTGCCATATTTGTAACTCCGACTCTTGCCATTTTCGGCTATGTGTTATGTTTTTCCCTCCGTTGTCGGGTTTTGTTTTTCGTTTTGTATTTTGTCATGTCATGCATTTTCATATCATGTCATCATGTGCATTGCATTCGCATACGTGTTCGTCTCATGCATCCGAGCATTTTCCCCGTTGTCCGTTTTGCAATCCGGCGTTCCTATCTCCTCCGGTGCACCCCTCTTGTTTTCTTTCGTGGGCGTGTGTCAAACTTTCTCGGAATGGACCGAGGCTTGTCATGTGGTCTTATTATACCACCCGGAGACTACCGGTCAAGTTTCGTTCCATTCGGAGGTCGTTTGGTACTCCAACGGTGAACCCGGTATCCGCAAAGTCCATTTGAGTGTCCAGAAAAAAACCCCTCCATAACCAGCCCAAAACCCACCAAACTCTCTTCCATGCTCTAGGTCGTTCGATCACGATCGTGTGGGCGAAAACCGCACCTCATTTGGAGCCTCCTAGCTCCCTCTACCTATTTATAAGTGGGCATCCCGAAATACAACTACAGACAAACCCTAGCTCCTCCCTCCGCGCCGCGCCGGACGCGTCCGCCCGCGCCGGACAACGTCCAACCGCACCCCTCCGCGAATCAGACGCTGCCACGTGTCCTCGGCCGCTGTCTCGCCCGCGCTCCTCGCCACCCGCGCCGCCGGGCGCCGCCGCCGCCATCACCGCCGGGCGCCGCCGCCGCCATCACCGCCGGGCGCCGCCGCCACCGGCCCGGCCCCGCCGTGCCCCGCCCTCCGGCGCCCTCCTCCTCCGCCGGCGCCGCCGCCACCTCCTCCGGCCGCTTCCCCCGCCGGCCATCTCCCTCGCCCCTTCGGTCGCCGGCCCGATCTCCTGTAGCTCGGGTTCGATCCGATCTGGTATGAGTCCGTTGACTTTTTCTCGAAATCCCCCTCTAATCCTTCTAAGTCCCTAAAATTTATCAGCATATGCACTTGTTCCCGATGCTATAACTTTGTGCATGTAGCTCCGATTCGCGCATGTAATATGTCAAATTGTTCGTCTCGTGATGCTCTGCATTTTGTTCAATTGCACCATCTTCATTAGAGGTCATCTTGATGCCCAAATCTTCGTTGGAAGAGGGCTAGTTGCTGTTATTCTCTGGTTCTTAGCAGAACTTGGAGATTTGTCATTTTTGTATCATTTAATCTGTGCATCTTTTGAGCATGAGCTCTACATGTGTTTTGAAGTATGCCATGCCATCTTTCCAGTGGTGTAGTCCATGTATTTTTGTGATCTTTGTGGTGACTGGCTTTCTAAGCACAAGGCTCAACTTGATTGTGCTGCCAGGGAAATTCAATTGACACACTCGTCTGAGGATGTGATTATTTTTGCCACTCGTGATAAAACCATTCGGTTTTTCTCTCTCAATGAGAAGGGCGAATTGGATGCCATCTCTAAAATTCCAGTCGTTTGCGAGTATCAAGATGTCTTTCCAGAAGAGCTTCCGGGTATGCCTCCGCACCGGCCAGTTGAGTTCGTTATCGAACTAGAGCCTAGTACTGTACCCGTTTGCAAGCGTCCATACAAGCTTGGACCAAACGAGCTGAAGGAATTGAAGAAGCAGCTCGATGAACAAGAGCGTCTGGGTTTGATCAGACCGAGTTCTTCTCCATGGGGTTGTGGCGTTCTTTTTGTCAAGAAGAAGGATGGCACGGACCGACTTTGTGTCGACTACCGTCCATTGAACAAGAAGACAATCAAGAACAAGTATCCACTTCCCAACATCAATGAGCTATTTGAGCAACTCAAAGGTGCTAAAGTATTCTCGAAGCTTGACCTTCGTATGGGTTATCATCAGATTCGCATTCGTGAAGAAGATATTCCCAAGACAACATTCAGAACAAGCTTTGGTTCTTATGAATATACTGTCGTGTCTTTCGGCCTTGTCAATGCTCCTCCGGTGTTCTCTCGGATGATGAATTTCATCTTCAACCCCTATACCAATGAATTCGTTCTAGTGTATCTCGATGATATCTTGGTCTTCTCCAAGAATAAGCAGGATCATGCAAAACATTTGCGATTGGTGCTCGACAAGCTCAGAGAGTATCAATTCTATGCGAAGTTCTCCAAATGTGAGTTTTGGCTCGATGAAGTTCTTTTCCTTGGTCACATCATCTCTGCCAAAGGCATCGCTGTTAACCCCGAGAAGGTGTCCGCAGTTCTGGATTGGGAACCTCCTCAAAATGTCAAGCAGCTCCGTAGTTTTCTGGGTCTTGCAAGCTATTGCCAAAAATTCATTGAGAATTTCTCCAAGATTGCAAAGCCTCTTTCCAACCTCCTACAGAAGCATGTGAAGTATGTCTGGTCTCCTGAGTGTGACGTTGCTTTCAACACTCTCAAACAGAAACTAGTCACAGCTCCTGTCTTGACTCCTCCTGATGAATCCAAGCCGTATGAAGTTTTCTGTGATGCTTCTCTCCAAGGTCTCGGTGCTGTGTTAATGCAAGAGAAGAAAGTTGTGGCCTATACCTCTCGGCAGTTGAAGCCCAACGAGAAGAACTACCCCACTCACGATCTTGAGTTGGCGGCAGTTGTCCATGCATTGATTACGTGGAGACATCTCTTGTTGGGAAGACAAGTGGACATTTTCACTCGATCACAAGAGTCTCAAGTATATCTTCACTCAGCCCAACCTCAACCTCAGGCAGACTCGATGGGTCGAAATGATTCAAGAGTACAATCCGAGTATCGAATATACTCCAGGCAAAGCAAATGTCATTGCAGATGCTTTAAGCAGGAAAGCTTATTGCAACAGCTTAATTCTCAAGCCTTTCCAACCGGATCTTTGTGAAGCTTTCCGCAAGCTGAATCTCCAAGTTGTTCCTCAAGGCGTTCTTGCCAACCTCATAGTATCTCCTACTTTGGAAGATCAAATTCGTGAGGCACAACTCCTTGATGCCATGGTGAAGAAGGTGAAACGTGGTATCGACAAGGGTCTTTCCAAATACAAGTGCTATCGCATTGATGACAGAGACACTTTGTTCTTCGAGGACCGGATTGTGGTTCCGAAAGGTGATCTAAGGAAAGTCATAATGAACGAGGCGCACAATTCTCTCCTTTCCATTCATCCTGGAAGCACGAAGATGTATCATGACCTCAAGCAGTCGTATTGGTGGACTCGAATGAAGCGAGAAATTGCTCAATTCGTGAATGAATGTGATGTCTGCCGAAGAGTGAAAGCAGAACACCAACGACCAGCTGGTCTCCTCCAACCTCTTGCTATCCCAGAATGGAAGTTTGATCATATCGAAATGGACTTCGTGACTGGATTTCCAAAGTCCAAGCGCGGAAATGATGCTATCTTTGTTGTCATTGACAAGCTTTCTAAAGTGGCTCATTTCCTTCCTATCAAAGAATCCATCACAGCAGCCCAGCTGGCAGAGCTTTACACCTCCAGAATTGTGTCCTTGCACGGCATTCCACAATTGATTTCTTCAGATCGTGGAAGCATCTTCACCTCTAAGTTCTGGGACTCCTTCCAGAAGGCCATGGGCACAAACATTCGCTTCAGCACAGCTTTCCACCCTCAAACTAGTGGCCAAGTCGAGCGAGTCAATCAAATTCTTGAAGATATGCTCAGGGCTTGTGTCATTTCCTTTGGCATGAAATGGGAAGATTGTCTTCCTTATGCCGAATTCTCCTACAACAACAGCTTCCAAGCGAGTTCGGGCAAGGCCCCATTCGAGATTCTCTATGGCAGAAAGTGCCGTACTCCTCTCAATTGGTCAGAGACTGGTGAACGCCAACTTCTTGGCAATGACTTAATCACTGAAGCTGAAGAAATGTGTAAAGTCATCCGTGATAATCTCAAAGCCGCGCAATCGCGCCAGAAGAGCTACTATGATAGTAAGCATCGTGATTTGGCTTTCGAGATCGGAGACCATGTCTACCTCCGCGTCTCTCCAATGAAAGGCACTCGTCGCTTCGGTATCAAAGGGAAGCTTGCCCCTAGATACGTGGGTCCTTTCAAGATCATTGGCAAAAGAGGCGACCTCGCCTATCAACTTGAGCTTCCTTCCAACTTCGCGAACGTGCACGATGTGTTCCACGTGTCACAGCTCCGCAAGTGCTTCAAGACGCCTGAGCGCACTATCGACTTCGAAGAGATTGACCTCCAAGAAGATTTATCTTATCATGAGCACCCCGTTGCTATTCTTGAAGAAACTGAGCGCAAGACTCGCAACAAGTCTATCAAATTCCTGAAAGTGAAGTGGTCGCACCATTCCGACCGGGAAGCCACCTGGGAACGCGAGGACCATCTCCGTTCCGAATATCCGGAGTTCTTTCAGTCCTAGATCTCGGGACGAGATCCTCTCGTAGTGGTGGAGTGTTGTAACACCCCGCATGTAACTTGCCATATTTGTAACTCCGACTCTTGCCATTTTCGGCTATGTGTTATGTTTTTCCCTCCGTTGTCGGGTTTTGTCTTTCGTTTTGTATTTTGTCATGTCATGCATTTTCATATCATGTCATCATGTGCATTGCGTTCGCATACGTGTTCGTCTCATGCATCCGAGCATTTTCCCCGTTGTCCGTTTTGCAATCCGGCGCTCCTATCTCCTCCGGTGCACCCCTCTTGTTTTCTTTCGTGTGCGTGTGTCAAACTTTCTCGGAATGGACCGAGGCTTGTCAAGTGGTCTTATTATACCACCCGGAGACTACCGGTCAAGTTTCGTTCCATTCGAAGGTCGTACTCCAACGGTTAACCGGGCATCCGCAAAGTCCATTTGAGTGTCCAGCAAAAAACCCCTCCAAAACCAGCCCAAAACCCACCAAACTCTCTTCCATGCTCTAGGTCGTTCGATCACGATCGTGTGGGCGAAAACCGCACCTCATTTGGAGCCTCCTAGCTCCCTCTACCTATTTATAAGTGGGCATCCCGAAATACAACTACAGACGAACCCTAGCTCCTCCCTCCGCGCCGCGCCGGACGCGTCCGCCCGCGCCGGACAACGTCCAACCGCACCCCTCCGCGAATCAGACGCTGCCACGTGTCCTCCGCCGCCGTCTCGCCCGCGCACCGCCGCCGCGGCCCGTGAGCCCACGGCCGGCCCGCCCCGGGCCCGCGCGCCTCGCCACCCGCGCCGCCGGGCGCCGCCGCCGCCATCACCGCCGGGCGCCGCCGCGCCATCACCGCCGGGCGCCGCCGCCACCAGCCCGGCCCCGCCGTGCCCCGCCCTCCGGCGCCCTCCTCCTCCGCCGGCGCCGCCGCCACCTCCTCCGGCCGCTTCCCCCGCCGGCCATCTCCCTCGCCCCTTCGGTCGCCGGCCCGATCTCCTGTAGCTCGGGTTCGATCCGATCTGGTATGAGTCCGTTCACTTTTTCTCGAAATCCCCCTCTAATTCTTCCAAGTCCCTAAAACTTATCAGCATATGCACTTGTTCCCGATGCTATAACTTTGTGCATGTAGCTCCGGTTCGCGCGTGTAATATGTCAAATTGTTCGTCTCGTGATGCTCTTAATTTTGTTCAATTGCACCATCTTCATTAGAGGTCATATTGATGCCCAAATCTTCGTTGGAAGAGGGCTAGTTGCTGTTATTCTCTGGTTCTTAGCAGAACTTGGAGATTTGTCATTTTTGTATCATTTAATCTGTGTATCTTTTGAGCATGAGCTCTACATGTGTTTTGAAGTATGCCATGCCATATTTCCAGTGGTGTAGTCAATGTATTTTTGTGATCTTTGAGGTGACTAGCACAAGCATGCAAAGTAGGCCCCGTAATATTTCTGATTTCAGGGACTTGGTGATTTCTCTAAGTCCTCGTCTGCTGTAATTTTGTTGCCATGTAAACTTGATGCTACAGAGAGATCCATGCATATTTTGGAGATGTTCAGTAAGGATGTTTTGTGGCTATAGTTGTAATTGATCCATTCCTGCAATTGTTTGCAATTTTAGAGTGCCATAGCATGACTCAATCTTGCTATACTTTCGCTATAAAATATTTCTAGCAGATTCTTGACAAGATTTGCAATCTTGCCAAGCTTATTGTAGTTGATCCATACATGCTATGTAATTGTTCTTGCCATGGATAGCCTCATAAACATGCCATCTTGCTGTAGATATGCTTGGTTTGTCATGAATTGCTCTGTAGTGAGTGCATCAAGCTCACAAAGAGGCCTACATATTAATATTTCTGCCATGCTCTGTTTTCTGCCAAGTCTGAAACCTGATAACGAAACTTGCTATGTTTACATGCTTGCCATCATATCTTCTGATCCTTTTTGGCTTATGGTCAGTAAGGGACTTTTGTCATGTGCATTTAGTAGAACACTACCATGCCTTGTTTTGCTATGTTAAGTTCCTGTAGCCTGTTGATTTCGTGCTCTAAACATTGCTACCTGATGCTGATTTCTGCCATGTCCAGTTTTTCACTAAGTCTGTGAACCTGTAATCTTTTGCACTTTTGCCATGCTTGTTTGAGCTCGATATGTTGTGAACTAGCCGTAGCTCAGTGTTCATCTTTTGTCAAGCATCTCCTGTAGATTACTGCCATGTGCTTTGTTGCTATGTTGGGGTGCTGTAGCATTGTTACTTGTTGCATTTTAAGTGCTATCTTGCTGTTTATCGCAGATTCGTGTCATTGTTTTGCTTGCCATTCGCAAACCGTGCATCCGATTCCGGTGATCTTTATATCGATTTCGACCGAAATCATCTCATCTTTCCAGTGGCATGCTTGGTTTGCCAAGTTACTGCCATGTTCATCATTTTCCTTCCGGAGCACGCATATGCATCGCATATCATATCTCGCATTTCATACATGTTTTGCATCATATTGCTTGCGCATTTCTCGTTGTTGATTGTGGTTCCGTTTGCTTGTGTTCTTGTCTTGGGTAGAGCCGGGAGACGAGTTCGTGAACGAGGAACCTGTCGAGTACGCTTACGAGGATCAAGCTTTCGACAACTCTGAGAATCTTGCAGGCAAGATGACCACCCCTCGAAATCACTTCTATCTTTGCTATGCTAGTTGTTCGCTCTATTGCCATGCTCCGCTACCTATCACTTGCTATATCATGTCTCCTATTTTAGCCATGTCAGCCCTAACCATCCTTTCCTAGCAAACCGTTGTTTGGCTATGTTACCGCTTTTGCTCAGCCCCTCTTATAGCGTTGCTAGTTGCAGGTGAAGTTGAAGTTTGTTCCATGTCGGAACATGGATATGTTGGGATATCACAATATCTCTTATTTAATTAATGCATCTATATATTTTGGTAAAGGGTGGAAGGCTCGGCCTTATGCCTGGTGTTTTGTTCCACTCTTGCCGCCCTAGTTACTGTTATACCGGGATTATGTTCCTTGAGTTTGCGTTCCTTACGCGGTCGGGTGATTTATGGGACCCCCTTGACAGTTCGCCTTGAATAAAACTTCTCCAGCAAGGCCCAACCTTGGTTTTACTATTTGCTACCTAAGCCTTTTTCCCCGGGTTTTCGCGAGCCCGAGGGTCATCTTATTTTAACCCCCCCGGGCCAGTGCTCCTTCGAGTGTTGGTCCGAACTGAGCAGACTGCGGGGCCCCTTCCTGGAAACTCGAGGTCTGGTTTTACTCGTAGGATGTCTCATCTGGTGTGCCCTGAGAACAAGATATGTGCAGCTCCTATCGGGATTTGTCGGCACATTCGGGTGGCTTTGCTGGTCTTGTTTTACCATTGTCGAGATGTCTTGTAAACCGGGATTCCGAGACTGATCGGGTTTTTCCGGGAGAAGGTTTATCCTTCGTTGACCGTGAGAGCTTATGATGGGCTAAGTTGGGACACCCCTGCAGGGTATTATCTTTCGAAAGCCGTGCCCGCGGTTATGAGGCAGATGGGAATTTGTTAATGTTCGGTTGTAGATAACTTGTCACTTGACCCAATTAAAACTCATCAACTGCGTGTGTAGCCGTGATGGTCTCTTCTCGGCGGAGTCCGGGAAGTGAACATGGTCTGTGTTATGAATGACGTAAGTAGGTGTTCAGGATCACTTCTTGATCATTGCTAGATGACGTCCGTTCCGTTGCTTCTCTTCTCGCTCTCATTTGCGCAAGTTCGCCACCATATATGCTTTTGCCGCTGCAGCTCCACCTCTTTGCACCTCTTTGTCCTATCAGCTTAAATAGTCTTGATCTCGCGGGTGTGAGATTGCTGAGTCCCCGTGACTCACAGATACTTCAAAACAGTTGCAGGTGCCGACGATGCCAGTGCAGACGATGGCGTCGATCTCAAGTGGGAGTTCGACGAGGAACGTGGTCGTTACTATGTGTCTTTTCCTGATGATCAGTAGTGGAGCCCAGTTGGGACGATCGGGGATCTAGCATTTGGGGTTGTCTTATTTTCATCTAGATTTTGACCGTAGACGGTCTATATGTTTGTATTTTGGATGATGTATGATGATATTTATGTATTGTGTGAAGTGGCGATTGTAAGCCAACTCTTATCCCATTCTTGTTCATTACATGGGATTGTGTGAAGATGACCCTTCTTGCGACAAAACCACTATGCGGTTATGCCTCTAAGTCGTGCCTCGACACGTGGGAGATATAGCCGCATCGTGGGCGTTACATCCAGTTCTAGTTGTCATAAGGTCAAGGTACAACTCCGGGTCGTCCTTTTACCGAGGGACACGGCTATTCGAATAGATAAACTTCCCTGCAGGGGTGCACCACATAACCCAACACGCTCGATCCCATTTGGCCGGACACACTTTTCTAGGTCATGCCCGGCCTCGTAAGATCAACACGTCGCAGCCCCACCTAGGCTCAACAGAGAGGTCAGCACGCCGGTCTAATCCTATGCGTGCAGGGGTCTGGGCCCATCGCCCTATGCACACCTGCACGTTGCGTACATGGCCGGAAGCAGACCTAGCCCCCTTAATACAAGCGCGAGCTTACGGTCCAATGCGGCACGCGCCACTCAGTTGCTGACGTCAAAAGAGCTTCGGCTGATACCACGACGTCGGGATACCCATAACTACTCCCACGTAGATGGTTAGTGCGTACAGACCAAATGGCCAGACTCAGATCAAATACCAAGATCTCGTTAAGCGTGTTAAGTAACCGCGAACGCCGACCAGGGCCAGGCCCACCTCTCACCTAGGCGGTCTCAACCTGCCCTGTCGCTCCGCCACAAAGATCCACTCGCGGGTACTCCTACGAGCCGACCCGACTTTAGTCATCACATGTGTCATGTATATAGTGTATATAGTATATACCCGTGATCACCGCCCAGGTGATCACGGCCCGATAGTAAAGCACAGCAGACGGACAAGAATGTAGGGCCACTGATGGAAAACTAGCATCCTATACTAAGCATGTAGGATTAGAGGTAAAGGTAACAACAGTAGTAGCAAGGATAGGCTATGCATCAGGATAGGATATCGGAAAGCAGTAACATGCTACACTACTCTAATGCAAGCAGTATAGAGAAGAATAGGCGATATCTGGTGATCAAGGGGGGGGCTTGCCTGGTTGCTCTGGCAAGTAGGAGGGGTCGTCGACTCCGTAGTCGAACTGGGCAGCAGCAGTGTCGGTCTCGTAGTCTACCGGAGAGAAGAGGGGGAAGAAACAGTAAATACAATGCAAACATAAGCATGACGATGCGTGACATGACAATGAGCGGTGCTAGGTGTGTCCTAACGCGACAGTAGGTGGTACCGGCGAAGGGGGGGGGAACATCCGGGAGGTATTCCCGATGTTTCGCGTTTTCAGACAGATGGACCGGAGGGGGAAAGTTGCGAGTTCGATAGGTTAGGGAGGTGTGGTGGACGAACGGATTGCGTATCCGGATTCGTCTCGTCGTTCTGAGCAACTTTCATGTTGAAAATATTTTAATCCGAGTTACGGATTAAAAGATATGATTTTCTAAAGATTTTATTAATTTCTGGAATTTAATTAATTATTTAATTTAATTCGAAATTTGGGTTTATGATATCAGCATGATGTCATGCTGACATCAGCAGTCAACAGGGGTTGACTAAGTCAAACTGACATGTGGGTCCAGTGGGACCCACCTGTCATTCACTGTTTAGGTTAATTAGTGTTTAATTAAATAATAATTATTTAATTAATTTAAACAGGATTAATTAATTTAGTTAATTAATTAATTAAAATTATTTTTATTTTTATTTTCTTTCTTTCTTTCTTTATTTTTATTAATTAATTAATTATTATTATTACTAATTTATTTTATTTATTATTTTTATTTTTATTTTTATTTTTATTTTTATAAAAACCGTTCTAGGGCGTTGGGGCCCGTTTGTCATTGGGCCAGGGGGTCGGGCCCAGTGGCCAGTGGCTCAGGTGGGGCGAGGCCCACCTGGCAGTGGCCCAGAGGGGCGAGGCCCACTAGGCAGTGGCCCAGGGGGGCACTGCGGCTACGGGCGCGGGTTATCGGGCACGGCCCGAACGGGCAACGGGGCGGGGCGCGCACGGCGCACGCCGGCGCCGGCGGCCGGGCCAGGGGAGGCGGGGCTCCGACGAGGAGCGCGGCGGACGCGAGCCCGTCCGGAGCTCGGGCGCGGGGCGCACGGGGGAAAAGGGGGGGGGCGCGGCGCGAGGTCGACGCGGGCGCGCGGGTGAGCGCGTCTGGGCGCGCCGGAGCGCGAGCGGGGCGGCGGTGACCGAGAGGAGAGGGGGCGGGCGACGGAGGCCGGTCGACGGGCGTGCGGTTCGGGGCGCGGGCGCGCACCGCGAACAGGGGCGCAGCACGGGCGGGCGGCACGCACAGGGTGCGGCGAGGCGGGAGCTGACGGGCGCTGGGGGGCGGCGATGCGCGTACGCACGTGCGGCGGTGGTGCACGGGGCTGGCGGCTGCGGCAGGGTGCGCGCGGGGGCATAGGAGAAAGGGGGCAGGAAGGTGCGGCTCACTGGGGCCGTAGGAAGGTGGCAGCGGTGCGCGGGGAGCAGTCGGAGACGACGGCGATGCGGTGTCGGGGTGCAGGCCGGCGAGGCAGCGCTCCGGCGAGGCGAGTGCGAGGCCGGCGGGGCGTTCGGCGACGGTGGCCTCCTCTCGATCCCGTTCTGGATCGGGGGGAGGGAGGAGGAGGAGATATTTCGGGGGGTGGGGGGAAGGTGGCTGTCGGTGGGGGGGACTGGGGAGTGGATAAGGGGAGAGAGGTGGGCCGGGGTGGAGCTGGGCCTTTCGGCCGGGGGGGGGGGGATGGTGCTGGCCGGCTGGGCCTGGGGTTGGCCCAGTTGGGCCAGGTCCAGTGGGGGGCTTTTGCTTTTTTTTGTTTTTTGTTTTGGTTTGCATTTTCTTTTATTTATTTTCTTTCACCTTTTAATCCATTTTAAAATACTTAGGCATTTTCTAAAAAGGAGTTTTCTCCACTATAATTACCAGTGTATTATTTGGCATGGCCCGAACATTTTTGTTTAAATTTTTGAAAACTTTTATTTTCCACTTTAAATTTAATTGAAGTTTGAATTAGGAGTTTGAAAAGAAATGTGATTCAAATGTGATCAAGCCCTGTTTAGCAACATGATTAGCTTAATCACAGAGAGTTAATGTAGCATGATTCTCGGGGAGTTACA
The DNA here is from genome assembly GCF_018294505.1 of Triticum aestivum. Lineage (NCBI taxonomy): Eukaryota > Viridiplantae > Streptophyta > Magnoliopsida > Poales > Poaceae > Triticum > Triticum aestivum. The sequence goes on from NC_057799.1 coordinate 326,890,624, forward strand.
AATCTCCTCCACTACAAGAAATCTCGTCCCGAGATTTAGGAGGTAGAAGGAAACAGTGCGGGGTATTCTTCGCGCGGACGATCCTCTCGCTCCCAAGTGGCCTCATCTTCAGAATGGTGCGACCACTGGACTTTGAGAAACTTGATCGCCTTCTGACGTGTGCGGCGTTCAGCTTGGTCGAGAATGCGGACCGGATGCTCCTTATAGGAGAGGTCTTGCTGCAATTCGAGCACTTCATGATCCACAGCTCGGATTGGGTCCTTGAAGCAACGGCGGAGCTGTGACACATGGAACACATCGTGAACCTGAGAAAGGTTCGGCGGTAGCTTCAGTTGGTATGCCACTTTTCCACGCCTTTCGAGAATAAGGAATGGGCCAATATATCGAGGAGCTAATTTGCCCTTGATTCCGAAGCGGTGAGCACCCTTCATAGGTGTGACTCGAAGATAAGCCTTTTCGCCAGGTTGATAGACCATGTCTTTATGATGACGGTCATACTGACTCTTCTGACGTCACTGAGCAGTCTTGAGATTCTCACGAATAATGCGGACTTGTTCTTCGGCATCTTGGATAATATCCGGACCGAAGAGTGGACGTTCCCCAGTTTCTGACCAGGTCAGAGGGGTTCGGCACTTTCGTCCATATAACACTTCGAAGGGGGCCATCTTCAGACTAGCTTGATAGCTATTATTATAAGAGAACTCAGCATACAGGAGAGATTCCTCCCATTTCTTGCCGAAGGAAATAACACAAGCTCGAAGCATATCTTCGAGGACTTGGTTGACGCGTTCAACTTGCCCTTGCGATTGAGGATGAAACGCAGTACTGAATGACAGATGAGTTCCCATAGCTTCTTGGAAACTTGCCCAGAATCTTGAAGTGAATAAGCTGCCACGGTCTGAGCTGATAACCAATGGAATACCGTGGAGTGAAACAATCCTGGACATATAGAGCATTGCCAACTGGCTAGCAGTGATCGTTTCTTTGACCGCCAGGAAATGTGCAACTTTGGAAAGCCGGTCAATGACGACAAGAATAGCATCATTACCTTTCTGTGATTTGGGAAATCCAGTGACGAAGTCCATCTCAACATGGTCCCATTTCCATTCAGGAATAGAGATAGGTTGCAGAGTTCCAGCAGGCCTTTGATGTTCTGCTTTGATACGACGGCAAACGTCACACTCAGCAACATAACGAGCAATGGCTTGCTTCATATTAGACCACCAGAATCTCTGACGGATGTCTTGGTACATCTTTGTACTACCAGGATGGATACATAGAGGCGTATCATGAGCTTCTTTCATAACTTCCTGTGTCATATCCAGGTTTTTCTCTGCACATGGCACCACTAGGCGGCCCTTGAAGTATAGGGTGCCATCTTCAGCAATGGTGAAGAATGAGGGCTTTCCTTCTGCGAGGTAGCGCTTAATCTTGTGGGCTTCAGAGTCATACTTCTGTAGCCTTTTGATGCTGTCCTCGAGATCTGGTTTAGCAACTAGGGTATTGAGGGAACCCTGGGTAACAACGTGGAGGTTCACCTTGCCAAACTCCTTAGGAGGGGGAGCGAGTGCACCCGGAGGAACAATATGGAGGTTCAGCTTCCTGAATTCTTCAACAAGCGAGGGCTGAACTTTGTGAACCTGGAGGTGGTTGCAGTAAGACTTGCGGCTCAAGGCATCAGCCATTACATTAGCCTTGCCTGGCATATAGGAAATACCCAAGTCAAAGTCTGCAACAAGCTCCATCCATCTCTGCTGACGGAGGTTCAGGTCTGGCTGAGTAAACAGATACTTCAGACTTTGGTGGTCGGTGAAGATCTCGCAACGATTACCGAGAAGGTAATGTCGCCACTGCTTCAGCGCATGAATGACAGCAGCAAGTTCGAGGTCGTGAACTGGGTAGTTCTCTTCGTGAGGGCGCAACTACCGAGAGGCATAAGCAATCACTTTGCGGTCTTGCATTAGGACACAGCCGACGAAGTCCTTCTTAGTATCAGGTGGAGCTAGAACTGGGGCAGAAGTCAACTTGTCTTTGAGTGCCTGGAAACTTTCCTGACATTTGTCTGTCCATTGGAACTTGACACCCTTATGCAACAGGTTAGTCAGAGGCCTGGCGATCTTAGAGAAGTTCTCGACGAATCGACGGCAATAGCTGGCGAGACCGAGAAAACTTCTGACTTGCTTAACGTTCTTGGGAGGAGACCAATCAAGAATAGCCTGAACTCGTTCAGGGTTGACGGCAATACCATCCTTAGAGATGACATGCCCAAGATAGGTTACTTCCGGTAGCCAGAATTCACATTTGGAGAACTTGGCATATAGTTGATGCTCTCGTAGCTTTTCCAGCACAAGTCGAAGATGTTCAGCATGTTCTTCTTCGTTCTTGGAAAATACCAGGATATCATCCAGATAAACCACGACGAACTTGTCGAGGTAATCCATGAATATATAGTTCATCAGACGAGAGAAGGTGGCTGGAGCATTGGTTAAACCGAAAGACATGACGGTGTACTCGTATGAACCATAGCGAGTCACGAAGGCGGTCTTTGGGATATCCTCTTCGCGAACACGGATCTGGTGGTAACCCAACCTCAAGTCGAGCTTAGAGAACACTGACGAACCCGCCAGTTGATCATACAGATCATTGATCCGAGGAAGAGGGTATTTATTCTGAATGGTAGCTTGGTTTATAGGACGGTAGTCTTGAACTAACCGGTTTGTCCCATCCTTCTTCTTGACAAAGAGAGAAGGTGCTCCCCAAGGAGAGCAACTTGGGCGAATGAATCCTTTGCGAAGAGATTTGTCGATTTCCTCCTTAAGCTCAAGGAGTTCATGCGGCGGCATTTTGTAGGGTCGCTTGGCTATAGGAGTGGTGCCTGGTTTCAAGTCGATGATGAATTCGACAGCTCTAGCAGGGGGGATCCCTGGAAGTTCTTCAGGAAAGACGTCGAGGAATTCACGCACAACGGGAATGTTTTCAATGCCCTCAAGTGGTCCAGCGTTCAATCCATTCAATGCATAGAGCCTTGCCTCGGCATTTTGCACCAGATTAGCTTGGTAAGCAACTATTTCATCTGAAGGCTGTAGCAGATGGACGGTTTTAGTGGCGCAAACTATAGAAGCAGTATGTGCTTTCAACCAATCCATACCCAAAATGAGGTCGATGTTAGACGACTTCAGGATAATGGGAGAGGCATAGAATTCCAGCCCTTCGATTTCCACGGGGACATCGATGCCGACCAAGGAGGTTTGACACTGTCCCACGGGGGTTTTGACCAATACAGAGGTGTTCATCTCCTCACATTTAACGTCGTGCTTGTATGCAAAATCTTCTGACATGAATGAATGCGATGCACCTGTATCAAATAAAGCGGATGCTGGTACTGAATTTACGAGGAGTGTACCCATCACAGTAGCAGGTTGGTCTTGAGCTTCGTTGAGATCAACGTGGTTGGCATGAGCACGACCATAAGACTTAGCATTGTTGTTGCGGGGCTGATTGTTACCACGGCCCGTTGCTGGAAGGGCAAGTTGATTCTGATTCTGATGGCAGTCCCTGGCACGGTGACCTGGTTGTCCACACTTGTAGCACAGACCATTATTGGGAGTGGGAACAGGAGCTTGGGATGGTGGAGCTGGAAGTCTTGACTGCCTAGATGGTGGTGGAGGCAGACAAGGTGCAGCATAGGTCTGCCTTGGGGCAGATGCATTTGGACGGTACATGCTGTTCGGGATCCATATCTTACGCTTCTGTGCGGGCGAGCCCGAAGATGAGCCCGTGTCACGGTTGCGCCTGTGAGAGCTCTGCTATTCCTGCAGACCAGTTTCGACATTGATGGCCTTGTTCACCAAGGTGGCGAAATCAGCAAAATCATGCACTAGAAGTGCGAGCTTGATGTCAGCTTGAAGGCCATCACGGAACTTCTCCTGTCTGCGTGCATCAGTTGCAATGTCCTCTTCAGCATAGCGAGACAAGTCCAGAAACTCCCGCTGATAAGCTTCAACAGTTTTGTTGCCTTGGGTGAGGTTGCGGAACTCACGCTTCTTCCGGTCCATGACTCCCTGAGGAATGAAGCGGGCACGGAAAGCTGCTTGGAAGTCTGGCCATGTGATGATTGTTCCAGCTGGCAGAGTACAACTGTGGCTGTCCCACCATTGAGCTGCGGGTCCCTTCAAGAAGAAGGAAGCAAAAGTGACATAGCTGGCAGGGGCTACATCAGCAGACTCCATCTCATAGGTGATGTCACGGAGCCAGTCATCAGCATCCAGAGGCTGAGTTGAGCTGCGGTAGATGGTTGGGTTGAGGCGTATGAAATCTTGAAGAGTCACTTGGGCTTGCTGCTGGTTCATATTGGGGCGAGGAAACTGAGCCATCATATTTTCCATGAATTGGCGGTTCAGTTCAAACTGTTGGATCATACCAGCCATGTACTCAGGTGGTGGTGGGGCATCGCCACCACGACCACGACCACCTGGTCTAACCATCCTGCTAATATATAACAGGGGTAGTTCAGCATTGAGAAATATGTGCAAAGACAAGAATCATTCATGATGAAACATGCATAACGAAAGGAGCACGATAGCTACTACATAGTAGTCGGCATATCTTACAAAAGGGGGCATGCATAGAGTTCAGTACACAGAGTTCAGTACATGGACTAAAACATCATAGGCGGCACACAGGCTCGCGGCGAATGCATCTAACACTACAAGCAAGCCTACATCAGTCCCAAGAGGTACTGTGGAGGTAATCGTAGCCCGACAGCTGGTAGTGAGGCAACGGATAGCCCTCCACGTCAGCAGACCGGGGGCCGCGGATACTCAGGTGTAGAGCCCGACGCTCAGGTGGCAGAAGAGGACCAAGTGCGGGAGAGTAGCCTCCCACCTCTGGCCAACCGACACCGTGGGGCATCGCGGTCCTGGCTGGGTAGATCGCAGTACGCGGTACCTGTCCAGACCGGACAAAGGGGTGCAGCAGCGTCAGAGCACGGTAAAGGTGCTGACGGGTGGTGTACATCTCGTGGCGAAGAGCTCGGTTAGCTCGATCCAGCCCATCAGCATGCAGAACCAGGTTCTGATGGTAGAAGGGCTCTCGGGTGACAGTGGAGTAGGCAGCAGTATAGTATCCCTCCGCACCAACATCAGATGCGATAGCAATGTGCCTGAAAGGGGAGGTGTCCAACTCCCGATACTCTCCACGAAGACGTGTCAGAGCAGCATAGGCAGCATCGTGGACAGCCATATCGATGGTCACCCCAACACCATGTGCGGTGTGCAGCACAGTAGTGGAGTCATACTCCCGCGAGTAGAGGTGGACGATGGCACGGTACTGCTCCTGGTTAAAGTCCTGGTACTCCTCGTAGATGGTGTACTCAGGGTGCCAGCGATAACCCAGATAGGTCATCATCTCAGCTAGCACCGCAGGTGATCCCGAGGCACCAATGGCCATCGTGTGGCGAACGACCTGCCTCGTTGGTTCCATCTGAAAGCAAAGACGTTTCAAAGGAGTCAAATGACAGTGTGTGAATTGTTCAAAATACTATTCTAAGAAAAAACTATGGCTTATCCAACTTTGGGGTGAACGCGGTCACGGGATCCTAGTGTTAGAGTTAGTAAATTCGTTTAACCCGAGTAGAAGAGAGTTCAGAGTCCCAGAGTAAAGGTCGAGGAGTAAAAGATCCTAGTACCACCCAATGGCGACGTGGGCCCGTAAGACACACAGCCATGTTAGTAAAAGTTTTCGTAATGTCTAGACTCGACTTCGGCCAAGGAGTGTGGAAAGGGGGATTCCTACAGGCAGTCGGCTCTGATACCAACTTGTGACGCCCCCGATTTGACCGTACACTAATCATGCACGCAAATGTGTACGATCAAGGTCAGGGACTCACGGGAAGATATCACAACACAACTCTACAACATAAATAAGTCATACAAGCATCATAATACAAGCCAGGGGCCTCGAGGGCTCGAATACAAGTGCTCGATCACAGACGAGTCAGCGGAAGCAACAATATCTGAGTACAGACATAAGTTAAACAAGTTTGCCTTAAGAAGGCTAGCACAAACTGGGATACAGATCGAACGAGGCGCAGGCCTCCTGCCTGGGATCCTCCTAACTACTCCTAGTCGTCGTCAGCGGCCTGCACGTAGTAGTAGGCACCTCCAGTGTCGTAGGTGTCGTCGTCGACGGTGGCGTCTGGCTCCTGGACTCCAACATCTGGTTGCGACAACCAGATAGAAAGGAAAGGGGGAAAAGAGGGAGAGAAGCAACCGTGAGTACTCATCCAAAGTACTCGCAAGCAAGGAGCTATACTACATATGCATGGGTATATGTGTAAAGGGGCATATCAGTGGACTGAACTGCAGAATGCCAGAATAAAAGGGGGATAGCTAGTCCTGTCGAAGACTACGCTTCTGGCCATCTCCATCTTGCAGCATGTAGAAGAGAGTAGATTGAAGTCCTCCAAGTAGTATCGCATAGCATAATCCTACCCGGCGATCCCCTCCTCGTCGCCCTGTTAGAGAGCGATCACCGGGTTGTATCTGGCACTTGGAAGGGTGTATTTTATTCAGTATCCAGTTCTAGTTGTCATAAGGTCAAGGTACAACTCCGGGTCGTCCTTTTACCGAGGGACACGGCTATTCGAATAGATAAACTTCCCTGCAGGGGTGCACCACATAACCCAACACGCTCGATCCCATTTGGCCGGACACACTTTTCTGGGTCATGCCCGGCCTCGTAAGATCAACACGTCGCAGCCCCACCTAGGCTCAACAGAGAGGTCAGCACACCGGTCTAATCCTATGCGCGCAGGGGTCTGGGCCCATCGCCCTATGCACACCTGCACGTTGCGTACGCGGCCGGAAGCAGACCAGCCCCCTTAATACAAGCGCGAGCTTACGGTCCAATGCGGCGCGCGCCACTCAGTTGCTGACATCAAAAGAGCTTCGGCTGATACCACGACGTCGGGATACCCATAACTACTCCCACGTAGATGGTTAGTGCGTATAGACCAAATGGCCAGACTCAGATCAAATACCAAGATCTCGTTAAGCGTGTTAAGTAACCGCGAACGCCGACCAGGGCCAGGCCCACCTCTCACCTAGGCGGTCTCAACCTGCCCTGTCGCTCCGCCACAAAGATCCACTCGCGGGTACTCCTACGAGCCGACCCGACTTTAGTCATCACATGTGTCATGTATATAGTGTATATAGTATATACCCGTGATCACCGCCCAGGTGATCACGGCCCGATAGTAAAGCACAGCAGACGGACAAGAATGTAGGGCCACTGATGGAAAACTAGCATCCTATACTATGCATGTAGGATTAGAGGTAAAGGTAACAACAGTAGTAGCAAGGATAGGCTATGCATCAGGATAGGATATCGGAAAGCAGTAACATGCTACACTACTCTAATGCAAGCAGTATAGAGAAGAATATGTGATATCTGGTGATCAAGGGGGGGCTTGCCTGGTTGCTCTGGCAAGTAGGAGGGGTCGTCGACTCCGTAGTCGAACTGGGCAGCAGCAGTGTCGGTCTCGTAGTCTACCGGAGAGAAGAGGGGGAAGAAACAGTAAATACAATGCAAACATAAGCATGACGATGCGTGACATGACAATGAGCGGTGCTAGGTGTGTCCTAACGCGACAGTAGGTGGTACTGGCGAAGGGGGGGGGACATCTGGGAGGTATTCCCGATGTTTCGTGTTTTCGGACAGATGGACCGGAGGGGGAAAGTTGCGAGTTCGATAGGTTAGGGAGGTGTGGTGGACGAACGGACTGCGTATCCGGATTCGTTTCGTCGTTCTGAGCAACTTTCATGTTGAAAATATTTTAATCCGAGTTACGGATTAAAAGATATGATTTTCTAAAGATTTTATTAATTTCTGGAATTTAATTAATTATTTAATTTAATTCGAAATTTGGGTTTATGATATCAGCATGATGTCATGCTGACATCAGCAGTCAACAGGGGTTGACTAAGTCAAACTGACATGTGGGTCCAGTGGGACCCACCTGTCATTCACTGTTTAGGTTAATTAGTGTTTAATTAAATAATAATTATTTAATTAATTTAAACAGGATTAATTAACTTAATTAATTAATTAACTAAAATTATTTTTATTTTTATTTTCTTTCTTTATTTATTTATTTATTTTTATTAATTAATTTATTATTATTATTATTACTATTTTATTTTATTTATTATTTTATTTTTATTTTTATTTATTGTTTTTATAAAAACCGTTCTGGGGCGTTGGGGCCCGTTTGTCATTGGGCCAAGGGGTCGGGCCCAATGGCCAGTGGCTCAGGTGGGGCGAGGCCCACCTGGCAGTGGCCCAGAGGGGCGAGGCCCACTAGGCAGTGGCCCAGGGGGCACTGCGGCTACGGGCGCGGGTTATCTGGCACGGCCCGAACGGGCAATGGGGCGGGGCGCGCACGGCGCACGCCGGCGCCGGCGGCCAGGGCCAGGGGAGGCGGGGCTCCGACGAGGAGCGCGGCGGACGCGAGCCCGTCCGGAGCTCGGGCGCGGGGCGCACGGGGGAAAAGGGGGGGCGGCGTGAGGTCAACGCGGGCGCGCGGGTGAGTGCGTCTGGGCGCGCCGGAGCACGAGCGGGGCGGCGGTGACCGAGAGGAGAGGGGGGCGGGCGACGGAGGCCGGTCGACGGGCGTGCGGTTCGGGGCGCGGGCGCGCACCGCGAACAGGGGCGCAGCACGGGCGGGCGGCACGCACAGGGTGCGGCGAGGCGGGAGCAGACGGGCGCTGGGGGGGGCGATGCGCGTACGCGCGTGCGGCGGTGGTGCACGGGGCTGGCGGCTGCGGCGGGGTGCGCGCGGGGGCAGAGGAGAAAGGGGGGAGGAAGGTGCGGCTCACTGGGGCCGTAGGAAGGTGGCAGCGGTGCGCGGGGAGGAGACGGAGACGACGGCGATGCGGTGTCGGGGTGCAGGCCGGCGAGGCAGCGCTCCGGCGAGGCGAGTGCGAGGCCGGCGGGGCGGTCGGCGACGGTGGCCTCCTCTCGATCCCGTTCTGGATCGGGGGGAGGGAGGAGGAGGAGATATTTCGGGGGGTGGGGGGAAGGTGGCTGTCGGTGGGGGGGACTGGGGAGTGGATAAGGGGAGAGAGGTGGGCCGGGGTGGAGCTGGGCCTTTCGGCTGGGGGGGGGATGGTGCTGGCCGGCTGGGCCTGGGGTTGGCCCAGTTGGGCCAGGTCCAGTGGGGGGGGCTTTTGCTTTTTTTTTTTTTGTTTTGTTTTGCATTTTCTTTTATTTATTTTCTTTCACCTTTTAATCCATTTTAAAATACTTAGGCATTTTCTAAAAAGGAGTTTTCTCCACTATAATTACCAGTGTATTATTTGGCATGGCCCGAACATTTTTGTTTAAATTTTTGAAAACTTTTATTTTCCACTTTAAATTTAATTGAAGTTTGAATTAGGAGTTTGAAAAGAAATGTGATTCAAATGTGATCAAGCCCTGTTTAGCAACATGATTAGCTTAATCACAGAGAGTTAATGTAGCATGATTCTCGGGGTGTTACAGGAGTGCAGTGCAGCGAGCAAGGCCGGGTCCCACGGCGGCGGCGCTGAGGAGGGTAGAACCCTCCGTAGGCCGGCGCGGGAGCAGCCCCGAAGGCCGGAGCGGCGACGGCGCCGTAGGAGGGGGCGGTCCCATAGGCCGGCGCGGCGGCGGCGCCATAGGCCGGCGCGGACCCGTAGGCGGGCCCCGGCGGGGGCGCGGTACCATAGCCGCTGTCGGGAGCGGCGGTCTGCGCGGCGAAGAGGGCCTGGTGACCCGCCGGGCGGGGCCCAAGGATGCCCGGAGCCGGAGCCCGAGGGACCGGCATGGAGTAGGCGGAGGCGTTGGAAGACATGGCGATGAGATCGTGGGGAGAGAGGCGGCGGCGCGGCTAAGGAGAGGCGGCGCGGCGGCGGGAGGCAGGCGGCGCGGCGGGAAGGGGCGGGACGGCGTGGAGGCGCGCGGTGGAGAGGTGGCGCGCGCGGGGAGGAGGGGTGGTGGCGGCGGCTTGGGGCGGCGGCGGCCCGAGGCGGCGGCTAGGGTTAGGGGAAGCTGGAAGATCGACTTGCGATAGATACCATGTAGAGAATGATTTGGTGCATCGACAATTGATTGATCGTGCACTAGGCACATATATATAGGTACAAGGGGTGCGACCGGTATCTTGTCTCCTAAGATATACGTACATACAGAGGGAGACAGATACTATAGGTACTGCATACAGAACCCAGACCTACGTACATGTACACATGTTCAACATGCAGCAATGTCGTCTCCAACTCGAGGCGATGGATCGTTCCGTCAAGGACTATGGACAAGATCACATCCTCCATGGAGGAGTCCCGCGTCGAGCTACGTACCAACACCAACGCAATCCGGGCCAACTCCGCCAGGCTCGATGATCTGGTCGCCTGGTCGCTTGGCGACCGTATTTGGAGAAGTGGATCATAAAAATCAGCGATGTGGTTGTCGTTCCGCAACAAGGGCACGCGTCTGCGACAGTGGCTCGTGGTGCGGCAGCGCTTGATGACCCATCACAGATCCAAACTTCACAGCAACCGGTGGCTTCTTTGATGACCCACAAGTATAGAGGGTCAATTGTAGCTTTTCTGATAAATAAGAGTGTCAAACCCAATGGGGAGCTAAAGGTAGAATTCATATACTTTTCAAGTTCTATCGGCCACCGATACAACTCTACGCACACTAACGTTTGCTTTACCTAGAACATGTATAAAAATAATTTGCGAGAATAAAATTAGAAGTACTTTATGAGGTAATAAAAGTTAAATTTTCAGTGAGAGCTTTTGTAGACAATGAGAAAGATTGTCCATAGGCAATTGAATATAACACGATAGATACTTATCTTATGCAATGAGGGAGAGGCATATGCTAACATACTTTTCGTATTTGGATCATATGCACTTATGATTGAAACTCTAGCAAACATCTGTAACTACTAAAGTTCATTAAAGTAAACCCAACCATAGCATTAAGTAACAAGCCCCTTTACTCCATACACAACAACCCGCTTATTCGTGTTTAGGCTTCTATCACTACCGCAACCGACAATAAGCAAATCATGAACATATTGCTACACCCTATAACGGGAGTCCCACATGTGCGCGTGGCACGGAGGGCACCATAGGACAACACCATATTAACACACAACTCATATCAATCACACCATACCACAATTAACCCGTAGGACAAAAGAAATCTACTCATACATCATAGGATGGCACCTATGAGGTGCCCATAAGGCAGGGGCACGCCCTGGTGCCTTGTGGGGCCCTCGGGCACCATCTTGCGTTGATTCTTTCTACCAAAAGTCACGTATATTCCAAAAAAATCTCCGTAAATTTTTATCGCGTTTGGACTTCATTTGATATGGATTTTCTGCGAAATACAAAAACATGCACATATAAAAACAGGAACTAGCACTGGGCACTAGATCAATATGCTAGTTCCAGAAATAGTATAAATTGTTGCCAAAAGTACGTGAAAGTTGTAGGATAATGGCATGAAACAATAAAAATTTATAGATATGACGGTGGCGTATTAGCATCCCCAAACTTAATTCCTGCTCGGCCTCGAGTAGGTAAATGATGAAACAAAGATAATTTTTGATGTGAAATGCTACCTAGCACAAGCTTGATCAAATAATATAATCATGGCATGAATATTAGGATTCGAGTAATTCAAGGCAATGGTCTATCAATTTGATATTGAAACAATAATACAAAACATGCATGTAATTCACCATTGCCTTTCATAATAATGAAGCTAAAGAAAGGAACCTCTATACACTTAGTTATGATAAGCATGACATGCTCGGTCTTCCTTGCATAGATATATCAAATCAAGAGTACCCCAATGTCAAACCAAGCAATTGCATCATACTTCACATGAGCGTGAGCATGAGCCATGGACTTATCACTTTGGGTGGCAAAGAGAATGATGGTTGGGGTTTATAAGGGAAGACAAAAGTGGAGAGAGTCTTGCATCAACTAGGCGGATCATTAGGCAATGGAGAGGCCTTACAATCGATATCAATGTGAGGAGTGGGATTGCCATGCAACGGATGCACTAGAGCTATAAGTGTATGAAAGCTCCCTATGAAACTAAGTGGGTGTGCATCCAACTTGCTTACTCATGAAGACCTCGAGCATTTGAGGAAGCTCGTCATTGGAATATACAGGTCAAGTTCTATAATGTAAAAACCCCACTAGTTGTAACATCCCAAAATTCTAAATTTTGGAATGTTATAATAAACAGATAGATTGGATTGATTGTTTGATTGATTGACTGAAAGTGAGTGGAATTCGAAATCTTTTGAAAGTTAAATGAGAGGGAATAAAAGGACTTTCCCAAACTTTCATTTTGCTGTTATGATCTCCATGAATTCAAATTCTTTTCATCACAAAAACCCTGGAGAGAAGATGACATGACTTCTTCCATTTATTTAAATGACGAGGGGTGTTGAAAATATTTGAATTTTATTTGAAAATATTTTTCATTTCTGAAACTTTATGCGACTCAATGATTTTCACGAGAGAAGATAAAATGACTTCTTCAAAACAAAGGAAATATGAGTTGGGAGTTTCAAAGGATTTATTCAAAGTCCCGTTGCAATTATTTTTCAATATTGGAGTCATTTGAGTTTTATTCAAATTATTTTTCTCCAAAAAATAAAATATACAGAAATAGGGTAACATGATTCCCTACATCAGAAAATTGGAGAAAAATAAATTTGAAATCATTTTGGTATTTTTAAAATGATTTTTTATTGGATTTTATTAAGGCAGTAGCACTGTTTGATTTATTTGATATTTTGAGGATTTTATTTGCCTTTAGAAAAATGTTCATCTTGTAGGAAATATTTTTCTAAAAATTTTGATATATTATATGCCTATATAATATTTTACTTTTATTTGTTTTATTTTGTTTGTCGGAGTTTAAAAAAAAACCCACCCCTCCGACTGGGCCGGCCCAGCTCCCAGGCCAGGCCGCGGCCCAGCCCAGCTCGCCCGTTGCCCCGTTCCCGACCGGGACTCTCCCCGAGTCCGCCGCCGCGCCGCCATGGCCGCCGTGCCGCCTCCGGCCTCCTCTGCCCCCTTCCCCACGCCTCCTCCTCTCCACCTTAAATAGCGCTGCCCCGGGCCCCCCCTCTCTCTCTCTCTGCCCCACCGCCGCCTCTCCCGCATCTCACCACCGCCGCACGCCGTAGCCACCGCCCCGTCGCCGTCGACCGCCGCCGACGCCGCCATCCTCCTCGCCGCGACGCGCCGCCCCTCCCCGTCCACTCCGCCCTCGCCGCGGGCCACCAGAGCCGCCGCTCCGGTCGAGCCCGAGCTGCCGCCGCCCTTCTCCGACGCCGGCGAACCCCGCCACCGCCGACCCGGTCCGCCGCCGGACCGCCGTGAACCGGTATAACCGCCGCCCGGTTTTCTCGGTTTTTTTCTTTTGTTCGGTTTTTCAAAAAAAAACTAGACTAGATCTGTTTTTTTGGTTTTATTAAACAACGAACGTTCACTGTTTAGGTCTTATAAACGAGCGTTCGTTAATTAGTCTTTTTGTTTTCTGTTTATTTACGCCAGGGACTTAGTTGTAGTTATTTTATTTACAGATTAGTCCCTGATTTTCAAACGATCACTACTTTTTACTCGTTTGTCCAAATCCAACGAAACCAACGCCCATGTCTTCGTTATGATCTCCTCTATCCAGTAAAACAACTTAAAAATGTTTTTGAAAATTTAAAATTTGTTTTCAAATAGATTTGAATTTGAATCTTCTTTTGATCATAACTTGAGTTCCGTAGCTCCGTTTGAGTTGATTCTTTTTGCAAATCGAAGCTCTTGACCTAAACTTTCTGATAAGGCCAAATTCATATAATTTTGGTACTGTTAGAAATTGTTTTATGTTGCAAGAGTTATTTGCTTGGTTTTGATGTTTCCGAATCGTCTTCTTCGTTCTTCTTGATCTTTTGAGTGATTGCTTATGTATGGTTACTATTGCTTGCTTGCGATAGATTGACCGGAGAGTGACGAGTAGATCTATCAAGAGTTTTGAGTGCGAATCATCTTCATCAACATTGCAGGCAAGTTCACACTTTGATCATACCCCGTTCATACCCAGTTTTTATTGCATTAGATCTATTCCTCAAACACTTGCATGACTAGGATCTAATTAAATTGTGGGTATTGGGAAGTAGTTGAGGTAGTACCTATTACCTGTTTTCTTATCAAACCCTTGGGAGTTACTTCTACGTTGCTTTTATTATTGCCATGCTATGCTCGTAGACGTGGTTTTGGGTTTGAGTGATATCCATGACAGATGTGAGATATTTATTAATGGTTCAACTTAAGGTGGCAACTAAAACTCACATCTGGGTGGATTGAGGCACCTGGAGAACCCAGTGTTGCCTGTATGTATAAGGTCCGCCACCCAGGCTCAAAGGGATCATAAGATTATTCATGCTAGAAACTTCCTTGTGTAGCCGCAAGCTATTATGGGCTCTAGCATAGTTGAGTAAGTTGTGGGAAACCTTTCCATGATGGACTAGCAGATGTAGGGGATTGTAGGTGTACCGGCCTATCTATCGGTTAAGGGGACCTCTTCAGAAAGACTGTGTCTCGGTCATCCGTTTCTCAAACCCCTTGTAGTGCGAGAAATCCAACAGAGGCGATCGAGTCTTGTGGGGAAAAGTGCGCAAACCTCTGCAGAGTGTACAAACTAATCATGATTAGCCGTGTCCCCGGTTATGGACATCTTGAGTATCTAGTTCTTGGATTATCCCGTTGATCTCATCATGTTACTTTAATTAATATTGTTGGGTTAATGATGATACTTAATTGGGATTGAGATGCTGTCAACCATCTCAATGTTTCACGACCACCATGATAGTTAAATAAAATTTATTCCTTTGAAGTAGGGAAAAATTGGCTTTTCGCAAAAACATTATAACCATAGAGCTTTTCCACCAGCCATATATGCATGTAGTGATAGCCTTTGTTCATCATTTCTCTATGGTGTGAATTTGCCAGCATATTCCATGTGCTGACCCGTTTTTCGGGCTGCAACGTTTCATGTTGCAGGATATCTTACGACGAGTAAGAGATACGTTAGGGTTACGATTTCTACACTCAACTTTGTCGTTGGTGTTGATGGGAATCCACAACCTTGTTACTTCCGCTATTTGGATTGAGGTAATAGTATTTACGTTACTTTATACATGTGATTTACCTCTGTTATAAATCCTCGAGTACTGTGTGTGTCAGCATACCGATCCAGGGATGACACTTAAGCACAGAGACTTGATCCATTCGGGTCGGGTCGCTACACTAGTATATGAAAGTGACAGATAATGGAGATTCTCTATATGAAGAACATGGTGCTGCTTTGAAGCACAAGTGTGGTAAAAGGATAGTAGTGTGCCCCCTCTCTCTTTTCTCTCATTTTTTGTCTTCTCTTTTTTATGGGTTCTTTTTGGCCTTTCTTTTTTATCCTCATAGGTAGGTGCAACACTCTAGAACGCATCACACTTTTATTTACTTACAACTCAATAAATTGGAAGATATGACTCTATATGAATGCATGCCTCTGTCAGTGCACCAGGATGTGCAATGATTTAGAGTAACATGTATAACAATGATGAACGGTGGATTTGCCACAAAATATCATGTCAGCTCTATATAATCATGCAAAGAAATATGACAATGAACTCAAGTCATGTGAATAGTAACGGTGGAAGTTGCATGGCAATATATCTTGGAATGGCTATGGAAATGCCATGATAGGTAGATATGGTGGCTGTTTCGAGGAAGGATATAATAAGGCTTATGTGTGATAAAGCGTATCATATCACTGGATTTGGATGCACCGGCGAAATTTTCACCAAGACTCGAGGTGAGAACATGCAAGCACGACACTGAAGAGGCTAGCAAAATATGGATAGGTGGGAGTGGTTAAGTCCACAAACTCACATTAGTCATAAAGAACTCATATACTTGTTGTGAAAGCGTAGAAGACCTCTAAGAAAAGTACTACTCACATGCCTCTAGGGGGGAGGTTGGGAGGAGTTAACCATCGCGCGCCCCCGATCCGGACAACACAAAGATTCAATCAATGATAAATTATGCTCCGACCTCACCGCTAATGTCAGCGACCACCACTTTACATGCATGAGGAGTCACATTCCTTAACAGCAATATTAATACTGAACTTTAATTCTTTTACTAACATGCCCCCATATTACCACCTCAATATTGCAAAGAATCAAACTTATCATATATAGTGATCAATAGGTTTTATGCAGGTTTTTATGATTAACCATGTGGACCAATTCATGTTAACTCTCTAAATAGATATAAGTGAAGCATGAGAGTTTAATTCTTTCTACAAAAGACTCAGCCAAGCTCTAACAAATATAAGTGAAGCACACGAAGCATTCTATAAAACCGTACTCAAAAGATATAAGTGAAGTGCAAAGAGCATTCTATAAATAAACCAAGGACTATCTCATACCAGCATGGTGCATCACTAAAAGAAAAAGGAAAAGCACATGACGCTCCAAGAATTTACGGATATCATGTGAACAAAATAAAAACCGAGATGTACCAATAATTGTTGAGGAAAAAGATGCCTTCCGGGGCATGCCAAAGCTTAGACGCTTGAGTATTACTAGTAAATGTGCATGTACGTTGCACCAGAAGAAAAAATTTAACATGCCATCCATCATGTCAAAAGCTAGCGGGTCGAGCAAAGTGGGATTTTTAGGGAGGGAAGCGCAAGACGTATATGATTAACCTAACGTAGCGAGACATATAATCAATGGACCCCGTGTCATGTGAAGATGTATCGTACGAAGGCAACCAGATTTCATCATATAAAATGAATAAGTCCACGTCGCCTCATTGATAAAGCTGGGAGCCGACGAGATAAATAGAGGGGCCAAGGTGTCGCAGGCCTGCTCAACACGAGCCGCTGCCCTACCGCACATGTGCAGATTTAGTACCAATCAATGTCATCCTCGTGACTGTACATTGTCACTTTTATGCTCATCGTTCCAAAGAAAGAGATGGAGCGAGAGAGGAAAGGTTACAACCCCCTCAAAAACATATAGAAGAGCATTATGGACCATTGTCACTTTTATGCACGCCGTTCCTGCCAAATAAAATGCAAAACCATTTTTGAATAATTCCCTTTGATTTGAATTGATTCCAAAATAAATCCAATTCAATCCTTGGAGAATTATCTTGGCTTGAATATTACTTGGGACTTATTAGGGATGGCCTTATGCCCAAATAAATATTTTCAAAAGGTTTGGTTTCTACCAGAACTAGCTAGGGTTTCAGCTAACTGCATTGGGATTTTATCCCTTCTAGGCAAGCAATCAAACAATCAAAGTCATTCACAATCAAATCCTAGGCACTCATGGGTTTTTCGTAGAAAAAAATTAATTCCTAGTGAAATTTTTAACATACAGATTTGGGAAAAATCTAGGATGTGACAATTAGACATATCAATGGTGGGCCCCTGGCTAGGCAACACGCTTGAAAGGCTGTTAGGGTGGGACCTATGCCTTGACCTCGGCAGAAACTTACTTAGCTCTTAGGGAAACGATTTATGCATGAAGACTTTGTCGGATTCGGGGTTCCGCAGACCCTTGAGAGGTTCGAACTCTGGGGTGCACATGAAGGACTCTCTCTCTCTCCCCAGCCTGCCTACCCAACGATTCCACGGCTGGCTCGACGAACCCAAAGAACACGAGACACAGAGGTTTATACTGGTTCGAGCCACAGTTGTGGTGTAATACCCTACTCCAGTGTGGTGGTGGTGGATTGCCTCGAGGGCTAAGGATGAACTAGTACAGTGGACGAACGGCCTCAGGAGGAGAGGTGTTCTTGAGCTCAATGAGCTGGTGAGATGGCCTTAGTGGAATGGATCCAGTTCAAGATGAGTTGCCTCATATGGTGGTGGCTAGTCCTATTTATAGAGGCCCCGTTCCTCTTCCCAAATGTAGGTGGGAAGGGATCCCACAACGGCCAATTTTGAAGGGAGACAACTAGTACAAGCTATCCTGACAAAAGTAGTCTTCGCCTGCCAAAGGCTCTGGTGGTAATGCTGCTGTGGGCTCCGTGATGACCTCCGTCCTGCCGTCCTGCTGGTCTTGGTCTTGTTGCACCGATACGGAAACCTTTGCCTGATGCCTCGGGGCTCCTCGCCTACGCTTTCCTCTTTAGCACTGTTGGGAATCGTAGCATAATTTTAAAATTTTCCTATGCTCACCAAGATGCATCTATGGAGTATACTAGCAACGAGGGGAAAGGAGTGCATCTACATACCCTTGTAGATCGCGAGCGGAACCATTCCAATGAACGTGGATGATGGAGTCGTACTCGCCGTGACTCAAATCACCGATGACCGAGTGCCGAACGGACGGCACCTCCGCGTTCAACACACGTACGGTGCAGCGATGTCTCCTCCTTCTTGATCCAGCAAGGGGAAGGAGAGGTTGATGGAGATCCAGCAGCACGACGGCGTGGTGGTGGATGCAGCGGGATGTCGGCAGGGCTTCGCCAAGCTTATACGAGAGAGAGAGATGTTGCAGGGGAGGAGGGAGGCGCCCAAGGCTGTGTTCCTCCTGCCCTCCCTTCCCCCCCTTTATATAGGCCCCCTGGGAGGGGGGGGCGCCGGCCACAACCCATCTAGGGCAAGGGGCGGCGGCCAGGGGGGGGACTTGCCCCCCAAGGCAAGTGGGGCGCCCCCCCACCCTAGGGTTTCCAACCCTAGGCGCAAGGGGGAGGCCCATGGAGGCGCCCCAGCCCACTAGAGGCTGGTTACCCTCCCACTTCAGCCCATGGGGCCCTCCGGGATAGGTGGCCCCACCCGGTGGTCCCGGTACAATACCGGTAACCCCCGAAACTTTCCCGGTGGCCGAAACTTGACTTCCTATATATAATTCTTCACCTCCGGACCATTACGGAACTCCTCGTGACGTCCGGGATCTCATACGGGACTCCGAACAACTTTCGGGTTTCCGCATACACATATCTCTACAACCCTAGCGTCACCGAACCTTAAGTGTGTAGACCCTACGGGTTCGGGAGACATGCAGACATGACCGAGACGCCTCTCCGGTCAATAACCAACAGCGGGATCTGGATACCCATGTTGGCTCCCACATGTTCCACGATGATCTCATCGGATGAACCACGATGTCGAGGATTCAATCAATCCCGTATGCAATTCCCTTTGTCAATCGGTATGTTACTTGCCCGAGATTCGATCGTCGGTATCCCAATACCTTGTTCAATCTCGTTACCGGCAAGTCTCTTTACTCGTACCGCAATGCATGATCCCGTGACTAACGCCTTAGTCACATTGAGCTCATTATGATGATGCATCACCGAGTGGGCCCAGAAATACCTCTCCTTCACACGGAGTGACAAATCCCAGTCTCGATCCGTGCCAACCCAACAGACACTTTCGGAGATACCCGTAGTGCACCTTTATAGTCACCCAGTTACGTTGTGACGTTTGGCACACCCAAAGCACTCCTACGGTATCCGGGAGTTGCACGATCTCATGGTCTAAGGAAAAGATACTTGACATTGGAAAAGCTCTAGCAAACGAAACTACACGATCTTTTATGCTATGCTTAGGATTGGGTCTTGTCCATCACATCATTCTCCTAATGATGTGATCCCGTTATCAACGACATCCCATGTCCATAGTCAGGAAACCATGACTATCTGTTGATCAACGAGCTAGTCAACTAGAGGCTTACTAGGGACACGTTGTGGTCTATGTATTCACACATGTATTACGATTTCCGGACAATACAATTATAGCATGAACAATAGACAATTATCATGAACAAATAAATATAATAATAACCATTTATTATTGCCTCTAGGGCATATTTCCAATAGTCTCCCACTTGCACTAGAGTCAATAATCTAGTTACATTGTGATGAATCGAACACCCATTGCGTCCTGGTGTTGATCATGTTTTGCCCTAGGGAGAGGTTTAGTCAACGGATCTGCTACATTCAGGTCCGTATGTACTTTACAAATATCTATGTCTCCATTTTGAACACTTTCACGAATGGAGTTGAAGCGACGCTTGATATGCCTGGTCTTCCTGTGAAATCTGGGCTCCTTCGCAAGGGCAGTAGCTCCAGTGTTGTCATAGAAGAGAGTCATCGGGCCCGACGCATTGGGAATCACCCCTAGGTCGGTAATGAACTCCTTCATCCAGACTGCTTCCTGTGCTGCCTCCGAGGCTGCCATGTACTCTGCTTCACATGTAGATCCCGCCACGACGCTTTGTTTGCAACTGCACCAGCTTACTGCTCCTCCATTCAAAATATACACGTATCCGGTTTGTGACTTCGAGTCATCCAGATCTGTGTCGAAGCTAGCGTCGACGTAACCCTTTACGACGAGCTCTTCGTCACCTCCATAAACGAGAAACATGTCCTTAGTCCTCTTCAGGTACTTCAGGATATTCTTGACCGCTGTCCAGTGTTCCATGCCGGGATTACTTTGGTACCTTCCTACCAAACTTACGGCAAGGTTTACATCAGGTCTGGTACACAGCATGGCATACATAATAGACCCTATGGCCGAGGCATAGGGGATGACACTCATCTTTTCTCTATCTTCTGCCGTGGTCGGGCATTGAGCCGTGCTCAATTGCACACCTTGCAATACAGGCAAGAACCCCTTCTTGGACTGATCCATATTGAACTTCTTCAATATCTTGTCAAGGTATGTACTCTGTGAAAGACCAATGAGGCGTCTCGATCTATCTCTATAGATCTTGATGCCTAATATATAAGCAGCTTCTCCAAGGTCCTTCATTGAAAAACACTTATTCAAATAGGCCTTTATTCTTTCCAAGAATTCTATATCATTTCCCATCAATAATATGTCATCCACATATAATATGAGAAATGCTACAGAGCTCCCACTCACTTTCTTGTAAACACAGGCTTCTCCATAAGTCTGTGTAAACCCAAACGCTTTGATCATCTCATCAAAGCAAATGTTCCAACTCCGAGATGCTTGCACCAGCCCATAGATTGAGCGCTGGAGCTTGCATACTTTGTTAGCATTCTTAGGATCGACAAAACCTTCCGGCTACATCATATACAACTCTTCCTTAAGGAAGCCATTAAGGAATGCCGTTTTGACGTCCATCTGCCATATCTCATAATCATAGTATGCGGCAATTGCTAACATGATTCGGACGGACTTCAGCTTCGCTACGGTTGAGAAAGTCTCATCGTAGTCAACCCCTTGAACTTGTCAATAACCCTTAGCGACAAGTCGAGCCTTATAGATGGTCACATTACCATCCGCGTATGTCTTCTTCTTAAAGATCCATTTGTTTTCTATGGCTCGCCGATCATCGGGCAAGTCAGTCAAAGTCCATACTTCGTTTTCATACATGGATCCTATCTCGGATTTCATGGCTTCTAGCCATTTGTCAGAATCCGGGCCCGCCATCGCTTCTTCATAGTTCGAAGGTTCACCGTTGTCTAACAACATGATTTCCAGGACAGGGTTGCCGTACCACTCTGGTGCGGAACGTGTCCTTGTGGACCTACGAAGTTCAGTAGTAACTTGATCCGAAGCTTCATGATTGTCATCATTGACTTCCTCCCTAGTCGGTGTAGGCACCACAGGAACATTTTCCCGCGCTGCGCTACTTTCCGGTTCGGAAGGGGTGACTATCACCTCATCAAGTTCCACTTTCCTCCCACTCAATTCTTTCGAGAGAAACTCCTTCTCCAGAAAGGACCCATTCTTGGCAACAAAGATCTTGCCTTCGGATCTGAGGTAGAAGGTATACCAAATTGTTTCCTTAGTGTATCCTATGAAGACGCATTTTTCTGACTTGGGTTCGAGCTTTTCAGCTTGAAGTTTCTTGACATAAGCATCGCATCCCCAAACTTTTAGAAACGACAGCTTAGGTTTCTTCCCAAACCATAATTCATACGGTGTCGTCTCAACGGATTTCGACGGAGCCCTATTTAAAGTGAATGCGGCAGTCTCTAAAGCATAGCCCCAAAATGAGAGCGATAAATCGGTAAGAGACATCATAGATCGCACCATATCTAATAGAGTGCGATTACGACGTTCGGACACACCGTTTCTCTGAGGTGTTCCAGGCGGCGTGAGTTGTGAAACTATTCCACATTTCCTTAAGTGTGCACCAAACTCGTGACTTAAATATTCTCCACCACGATCTGATCGTAAGAATTTTATTTTTCTGTCACGTTGATTCTCAACCTCACTCTGAAATTCCTTGAACTTTTCAAAGGTTTCAGACTTGTGTTTCATTAGGTAGACATACCCATATCTACTTAAGTCATCAGTGAGAGTGAGAACATAACGATATCCTCCGCGAGCCTCAACACTCATTGGACCGCACACATCGGTATGTATGATTTCCAATAAGTTGGTTGCTCGCTCCATTGTTCCGGAGAATGGAGTCTTGGTCATCTTACCCATGAGGCATGGTTCGCACGTGTCAAATGATTCGTAATCAAGAGACTCCAAAAGTCCATCTGCATGGAGCTTCTTCATGCGCTTGACACCAATGTGACCAAGGCGGCAGTGCCACAAGTATGTGAGACTATCGTTATCAACTTTACATCTTTTGGTATTCACACTATGAACATGTGTAACATCACGTTCGAGATTCATCAAAAACAAACCATTGACCAGCGGGGCATGACCGTAAAACATATCTCTCAAATAAATAGAACAACCGTTATTCTCGGATTTAAATGAGTAGCCATCTCGAATTAAACGAGATCCAGATACAATGTTCATGCTCAAAGCTGGCACTAAATAACAATTATTGAGGTTTAAAACTAATCCCGTAGGTAGATGCAGAGGTAGCGTGCCGACGATGATCACATCGACCTTGGAACCATTCCCGACGTGCATCGTCACCTCATCCTTCGCCAGTCTCCGTTTATTCCGTAGTTCCTGTTTTGAGTTACAAATATGAGCAACCGCACCGGTATCAAATACCCAGGAGCTACTACGAGTACTGGTAAGGTACACATCAATTACATGTATATCACATATACCTTTGGTGTTGCCGGCCTTCTTGTCCGCTAAGTATTTGGGGCAATTCCGCTTCCAGTGACCACTTCCCTTGCAATAAAAGCACTCAGTTTTAGGCTTGGGTCCATTCTTTGACTTCTTCCCAGTAACTGGCTTACCGGGCGCGGCAACTCCCTTGCCGTCCTTCTTGAAGTTCTTCTTACCCTTGCCCTTCTTGAACTTAGTGGTTTTATTCACCATCAACACTTGATGTTCTTTTCTGATCTCCACCTCCGCTGATTTCAGCATTGAATATACCTCAGGAATGGTCTTTTCCATCCCCTGCATATTGAAGTTCATCACAAAGCTCTTGTAGCTTGGTGGAAGCGACTGGAGGATTCTGTCAATGACCGCGTCATCTGGGAGATTAACTCCCAGCTGAGACAAGCGGTTATGCAACCCAGACATTCTGAGTATGTGCTCACTAACAGAACTATTCTCCTCCATTTTACAGCTGAAGAACTTGTCGGAGACTTCATATCTCTCGACCCGGGCATGAGCTTGAAAAACCAGTTTCACCTCCTCGAACATCTCATATGCTCCATGTTTCTCAAAACGCTTTTGGAGACCCGGTTCTAGGCTGTAAAGCATGCCGCACTGAACGAGGGAGTAATCATCAGCACGCTGCTGCCAAGCGTTCATAACGTCTTGGTTCTCTGGGATTGGTGCTTCACCTAGCGGTGCTTCTAAGACATAATCTTTCTTGGCTACTATGAGGATGATCCGCAGGTTCCGGACCCAGTCCGTATAGTTGCTGCCATCATCTTTCAGCTTGGTTTTCTCTAGGAACGCGTTGAAATTGAGACAACGTTGGCCATTTGATCTACAAGACATAGTGTAAAGATTTTAGACTAAGTTCATGATAATTAAGTTCATCTAATCAAATTATTTAATGAACTCCCACTCAGATAGACATCCCTCTAGTCATCTAAGTGAAAACATGATCCGAGTTTAACTAGGCCGTGTCCGATCATCACGTGAGACGGACTAGTCAAGATCGGTGAACATCTCCATGTTGATCGTATCTTCTATACGACTCATGCTCGACCTTTCGGTCCTCCGTGTTCCGAGGCCATGTCTGTACATGCTAGGCTCGTCAAGTCAACCTAAGTGTATTGCGTGTGTTCCGAGGCCATGTCTGTACATGCTAGGCTCGTCAACACCCGTTGTATTTGAACGTTAGAATCTATCACACCCGATCATCACGTGGTGCTTCGAAACAACGAACCTTCGCAACGGTGCACAGTTAGGGTGAACACTTTCTTGAAATTATTATAAGGGATCATCTTACTTACTACCGTCGTTCTAAGCAAATAAGATGCAAAAACATGATAAACATCACATGCAATCAAATAGTGACATGATATGGCCAATATCATTATGCTCCTTTGATCTCCATCTTCGGGGCACCATGATCATCTTCGTCACCGGCATGACACCATGATCTCCATCATTGTGTCTTCATGAAGTCGTCACGCCAACGATTACTTCTACTTCTATGGCTAACGCGTTTAGCAACAAAGTAAAGTAAATTACATGGCGTTATTCAATGACACGCAGGTCATACAAAGTAATAAAGACAACTCCTATGGCTCCTGTCGGTTGTCATACTCATCGACATGCAAGTCGTGATTCCTATTACAAGAATATGATCAATCTCATACATCACATATATCATTCATCACATCTTCTGGCCATATCACATCACATAGCACTTGCTGCAAAAACAAGTTAGACGTCCTCTAATAGTTGTTGCAAGTTTTTACGTGGTTTGTAGGTTTCTAGCAAGGACGTTTTCTTACCTACGTATGACCACAACGTGATTTGCCAATTTCTATTTACCCTTCATAAGGACCCTTTTCATCGAATCCATTCCGACTAAAGTAGGAGAGACAGACACCCGCTAGCCACCTTATGCAACTAGTGCATGTCAATCGGTGGAACCTGTCTCACGTAAGCGTACGTGTAAGGTCGGTCCGGGCCGCTTCATCCTACAATGCCGCCGAAACAAGAAACGACTAGTAGCGGCAAGAAGAATTGGAAACATCAACGCCCACAACTTCTTTGTGTTCTACTCGTGCATAGTAACTACGCATAGGCCTGGCTCATGATGCCACTGTTGGGAATCGTAGCATAATTTTAAAATTTTCCTACGCTCACCAAGATGCATCTATGGAGTATACTAGCAACGAGGGGAAAGGAGTGCATCTACATACCCTTGTAGATCGCGAGCGGAAGCGTTCCAATGAACGTGGATGACGGAGTCGTACTCGCCGTGATTCAAATCACCGATGACCGAGTGCCGAACGGACGGCACCTCCGCGTTCAACACACGTACGGTGCAGCAACGTCTCCTCCTTCTTGATCCAGCAAGGGGAAGGAGAGGTTGATGGAGATCCAGCAGCACGACGGCGTGGTGGTGGATGCAGCGGGATGTCGGCAGGGCTTCGCCGAGCTTATACGAGAGAGAGAGAGATGTTGCAGGGGAGGAGGGAGGCGCCCAGGGCTGTGTTCCTCTTGCCCTCCCTTCCCCCCTTTATATAGTCCCCCTGGGAGGGGGGGCGCTGGCCACAACCCATCTAGGGCAAGGGGTGGCGGCCAGGGGGGGGGGGGACTTGCCCCCCAAGGCAAGTGGGGCGCCCCCCCACCCTAGGGTTTCCAACCCTAGGCGCAGGGGGGAGGCCCATGGGGGCGCCCCAGCCCACTAGAGGCTGGTTACCCTCCCACTTCAGCCCATGGGGCCCTCCGGGATAGGTGGCCCCACCCGGTGGACCCCCGGGACCCTTCCGGTGGTCCCGGTACAATACCGGTAACCCCCGAAACTTTCCCGGTGGCCGAAACTTGACTTCCTATATATAATTCTTCACCTCCGGACCATTCCGGAACTCCTCGTGACGTCCGGTATCTCATCCGGGACTCCGAACAACTTTCGGGTTTCCGCATACACATATCTCTACAACCCTAGCGTCACCGAACCTTAAGTGTGTAGACCCTACGGGTTCGGGAGACATGCAGACATGACCGAGACGCCTCTCCGGTCAATAACCAACAGCGGGGTCTGGATACCCATGTTGGCTCCCACATGTTCCACGATGATCTCATCGGATGAACCACGATGTCGAGGATTCAATCAATCCCGTATGCAATTCCCTTTGTCAATCGGTATGTTACTTGCCCGAGATTCGATCGTCGGTATCCCAATACCTTGTTCAATCTCGTTACCGGCAAGTCTCTTTACTCGTACCGCAATGCATGATCCTGTGACTAACGCCTTAGTCACATTGAGCTCATTATGATGATGCATCACCGAGTGGGCCCAGAGATACCTCTCCTTCACACGGAGTGACAAATCCCAGTCTCGATCCGTGCCAACCCAACAGACACTTTCGGAGATACCCGTAGTGCACCTTTATAGTCACCCAGTTACGTTGTGACGCTTGGCACACCCAAAGCACTCCTACGGTATCCGGGAGTTGCACGATCTCATGGTCTAAGGAAAAGATACTTGACATTGGAAAAGCTCTAGCAAACGAAACTACACGATCTTTTATGCTATGCTTAGGATTGGGTCTTGTCCATCACATCATTCTCCTAATGATGTGATCCCGTTATCAACGACATCCCATGTCCATAGTCAGGAAACCATGACTATCTGTTGATCAACGAGCTAGTCAACTAGAGGCTTACTAGGGACACGTTGTGGTCTATGTATTCACACATGTATTACGATTTTCGGACAATACAATTATAGCATGAACAATAGACAATTATCATGAACAAAGAAATATAATAATAACCATTTATTATTGCCTCTAGGGCATATTTCCAACAAGCACCAAAGAGGAAACTGGTATACTGCGCCCGCTGGCGCCCGCCTGGCCTTGGTCGTCATGGCTCACGTCATGTGAACCTCGCGAGGTGCCCCTTGCATAGATATCTCCGCTCCTCGGGAGCCAGCCTAGCGAGGCCGCCCCCAGGGAGGTCTTGGCGTCTTCCGCCTCGCGAGGGTCTTGAGCTGTGTTGCCGAAGCTGGGCCATACCGGGCCGTTGGTGGAGCCACGCTCGCGGGCCGCAGGCAGGCAAGTCTGGGTTCCCCCGTTCCCAGGACGCCGACAGTAGCCCCCTGGCCCAAGGCGAGCTCGAACTTGGCTTCGAGGCGAAGCCAAAGGGCAAGTGTGAAGCGCCGCGGGTCCCAATCGCCTGCGGCCTAGGTCGACGCATGGCGATTGACGGGACGTGGGCTTCTTCACTTCCCCACGCTGTCTCGGCAATCGTCCTCGACTTGACGAGACCCTGCTGCATGCCGAAGAAAACCATCATTGCGCGTGATTGTGGGGGTCGACGGTTGGCCTCCTTCTGGCTATAAATGAAGAGGGGAGCGGAGCCCTCGTTGCACGTCTCCTTCTTCTCGCTGCCCGCCCCTTCTTCTTCTATCTTGCTTCGTCGTCTTGCCGTGACACCCATGCCGCTGACGAAGAGGTTCTCGGCTGCGGAGAAAGGGAAGGCTCGCTAGGAGGGCCCCGGCTCACTGCCGCCCAAGAGGGGGCGCGGCCGCCCCCGCAAGCACGCCGCGACCCCTGCTGTGGCTCCTCGGGGGGTGGTCGTACTCCTTTGGGGACCGGTGCCGTCCTTGGCGGCCGCAGTGGTGCCTCCTCCCATGGCGGGGGCCGCTCTAGGCGGAGCAACCCTTGCGCCGAGGGGAGGCGTGTCGTGGTCGCCTAGCCTCCCCAGCCGCGCTTCCATTCGGCGGAGGTGCTTCCGGAATTCATCGTGTGGTCGGAGAGTCCGGCTGGCACCTGGCTCCAGCTTCCGCGCTCCTTCGCCAGTGAACTGCCGGCCGGGGGTCTTGACGGCCTCTGGCTGCAAGCCGACGGCTGCTGCAGCAAGGCCTCGTGGGTCGCAGTGGAGGTCTCCACCGCGGGCAACGTGGCCCTGGCCCGCGGCTGGCAGACGTTCGCCCGTGCGCACGGCCTGAGTAGGCGGTGTACCCTCCACTTCAAGTACGATGGCGTCGCGACCCTCTTCATGAGGGTGTTTGGGGAAGATGGTCGCCGCGCAGGGTGCTGCCCCGAAGACGGTGGTGGCGACGACGACCTCGGCCCGGGCGACGGCCGTGACGAGGCTGGGGGCGAACTTGCCCTTGGCGACGGCCGTGATTCGTCCAGTGGCGGCAGCTTCTCCACCAGCAAGAGCTCCAGCAGCGGCGGCTACAACCAGCTGCCTCGCCGCCGGGCTCGCTTCAAGGACGGCGGTGGGTCGTCCCGTCGCCACGCAGCGGTGAAGCGCGAGAGGGGCTCAGACTGAGCTGAGTCCGGGGGACCCTTGGAGTCGGGCCTCGTGAGTTGCCGCGGTCGTGCGAGCCGCTTTTGTTTGGCCTTTCCTTCCTTCCTGCATTTGAAAAAGTAGATGGCCCTGCTGGGGCGTGTAATGAACTATGGTCCTTATGTCTCTATGTTATACTTATTGCTCCGATGTTGTTCGTGCTCCTCGTAGATGTAAAAGAGGGGGTAGCTTAGCTTGATATGCTCGGCGCGGTTTCCTGTCTCATGAGGGCGCACCCTCTGGCATCTGGTGAGGCCTCCTTGTTGCCGGCTCGGGAGCCGTCTACCTCGGGAGTCATCGCGAAGCTGCAGAATTTGTTAGGACATCCGTCGGGTGCCTTGTTCCTCCTTGCGCGAGCCCTCAAGCATGGGCTAATCATGGCCTAGTGCACCGCGTCGCGTTACCCGTGGGGTACGGACTTAGATGGATGCGCCAATCATGAGCTCAATCGAGGGCGCCTCGTGAAGATCAGGGGAGCCGAAGCCCTGGGGCGACAGGGCTTTGGTGAGGTGTGTCTGTGGTTTAGGCTAGCCCAGCGCACGCACACACCTGCCCAGCCCCCACGCGAGCTGCACGAGGGAGAGCGTCGGGCAACTGCCGTCCTCCCTGGTGCAAAACAAAGAGGCGAGTGAAGAAGTAGAGAAAAAAAAAGGACTCAACCAAGCAATCGAGAAATGCGAGAACTCCAAATTCCATTAAAAAGGTTGCAAATCAGCTACAGAAAGCAAATGAACACCCGCGTCCGGCACCTAGTCTAGTCTTCTCACCAGCGCGGAGCTAAGTGCTGCCACTAGGACGTGGGAGGGAGCCCCCGAGGCCCGAGGGCGGCACTCCGGAGACTTCGGGGTATGTACAGCCCCACTCATTATTACGTGAGAGTGTCACGAGCGGAGACCTTCACAGGCACTGGTCCTTGCTTCATGGGTGAAACTTCCAGAGGTGTTGGATGTTCCAGGCGTTCTGGATGGGGATCCCATCCTGCGCCTCCAGGCGCACGGCGCCAGGCCTGGAGACGCGTGCAATCCTAAACGGGCCCTCGCACATGGGTGAGAGCTTATGCAACCCTTCCCTGGAGAGCACCCGCCTCAGGACGAGATCGCCCGCCTTGAGCGTCCTGGAGCGGACGCTGCGGCAGTGGTACCGCCGCAGCGCCTGCTGGTACCTTGCCGCTCAAAGCGAGGCTTGGTGGCGGCGTTCCTCCCCAGCACGAGATCCATCCCCCGCATGGCGTCCTAACGTTCCTCGTCAAACACCAAGACCCGCGCGGAGTGATGCTTGACCTCGTGAGGGAGAACCGCTTTGGCTCCGTAGACGAGGAAGAACGGAGTCTCACCCGTTGGCTTGGTGGCGGTGGTGCGGATGGACCACAACACGGACTGGAGCTCGTCGTGCCAGCCCCTGCCGCATGCCTCAAGCTTCTTCTTGAAGGTCCTTGTCTTGAGGCCTCTTAGGACCTCCGCGTTGGCACGCTCAGCTTGGCCGTTGCTTTTGGGGTGTGCCACTGAGGCATAGCATATCTGCGTTCTGAGGTTAGCACAATATCTTTTGAAGAGATTGTTGGTGAACTGCGAGCCATTGTCGGTGATGATGCGATTAGGGACTCTGAACCGACTCACAAGACCCTTGATGAACTTGACTGTGGAGCCGGCTGGGATGGTGCGGACAGCTTCCACCTCTGCCCACTTGGTGAAATTGTCAATGGGGACGTAGAGGTAGCGGTAGCCCCCGAGCGCTCGAGGGAATGGGCCCAGGATGTCCAGCCCCCAAACTGCAAACGACCACGAGAGTGGGATAGTCTGGAGGCCCTGAGCAGGCTGGTGGATTTGTTTGGCATGGAACTGGCAAACCTCGCAGGATCTCACCAGCTCGATTGCGTCGTTGAGTGTCGTGGGCCAGTAGAACCCGCTGCAGAACGCCTTGCCCACCAAGTTGCGCGACGATGAATGATGCCCGCAGTCTCCGCCGTGTATGTTAGCTAGAAGCTTGCACCCTTGCTCCCTAGAGATGCATCGCAAGGAAACATCATTCGGTCGCCTTCGGTATAGCTCACCGTCCCGGATGCAGTAGGATGTAGCTTGGCGTGCCACATGTTCTGCATCCTCCTCCTTCTCCGGCAGGGTCCCTTGCAGCAGGTACGCCTTGAATTCTTAGGTCCAGCACCCCTCCTGGGGTTCGAACGCAAGGAGCAGGCGCGTTCCTGAGGTCGGGCCGCAGGCGGGAGCTCCTGTGGTTGGCGGCGAGGGAAGCTCCTCCTGAGGCGGCATAGGTTCCGCAGTCGGAGGGGCTGCTGAAGGCTTGAAGAGCCGCTCCTCGAAGACACCGGGCTCCTGGGGCTGACGCCTTGACACCCTCTTGGCGATGTTGTCAGCCTCCTTGTTTGTGCCGCGGGGCACATACTGCAGTTCCAGGCCCAAGAATTGCTTCTCCATTCTGCGTACCTCCGTGAAGTATGCCTCCATGTGCTCGTCCTTCGGCTCGTACACCTTTTGGAAAAGTTGACGAGGAGCTGAGAGTCGCCCTTGATGATGAGGCGCCTTACCCCCAAGGCTGCAGCTGCCTTGAGGCTGGCGATCAGTCCTTCGTACTCCGCGATGTTGTTGGAGACCTTCTCGCCCCGCTAGAAGCAGAGCTGCACGGCGTAGTAGAGCCTGTCATGAGTGGGTGAGATGTGCACGGCTC
Organism: Triticum aestivum; assembly: GCF_018294505.1. Lineage (NCBI taxonomy): Eukaryota > Viridiplantae > Streptophyta > Magnoliopsida > Poales > Poaceae > Triticum > Triticum aestivum. Next base: position 326,921,767 of record NC_057799.1, read on the forward strand.
CAGCCCCCGCGCCCTGACGCGCAAAGGCACCGTCGAAGTACATGACCCAGCCGTCTGGCGCTTCGCTCCCCATGAGAGAGACCGGTCCTCGCCTGCTTCGGGCGCTGGGGCGTCGGTCCACTCTGCCACGAAGTCGGCGAGCGCAACTCCCTTGATGACCCTGGTGGTGCTGAACTCCAGCTGGAATGCCTGCAGCTCGATGTTCCACTCGGCGACCCTCCCCGCTACATTAGGGCTCCGAATTACCCTCTCCAGTGGGTAGGTTGAGACGACCTTGATGGGGTGACCCTAGAAGTAGTGATACAGCTTGCGCAAGGCCACAAGGAGCGCGAGTAGAAGCTTCTGCGGCATGGGATATCATGCCCTCGCATCGCGTAACACCGTGCTGACGAAGTACACTGGGTGCTCGACAAGGACGGGAGCATCGATGGAGTCTGAGGCCTCCGGAGGTTGGGGCGCCTCCTGAGGCCGGGGGACCTCAGGAGCTTGGTTGCCCATCGGGGCCACCGCAGTCTCAGGAGGGCCGTCTTGTGGAGCCTGGTCATCTGCTGGTGCCGCTGTGGCTTCAGGGGCGCCGTCTTGGTGCCGCACCATCCCAGCCGAAGGTGCGGCATTGTGCGGCAGGCCCTTGGCCTGGCGCTCCTCCCGGACGGCCACCAGCGCTGCGCTGGCAGCATGAGGCGTGGCGGCTAGGTAAAGCACCAGGGGCTCGAGGGGACGAGGCACTACCATCACCGGTGGGCTAGTCAGGTATCTCTTGAGGTCTTGAAACGCCAGGTCGGCCTCCGGGGTCCACTCGAACGGGCCCTTCTTCTTCATCAGCTTGAAGAATGGTAGGGCGCGCTCTCCGAGCTTGGAGATAAAGCGCCCCAGTGAGGTCACGCAGCCCGCGAGCTTTTGCATTTCCTTGAGAGTTTGCGGCGGGCTCATGTCTTCTATTGCCTTGACTTTCTCCGGGTTCGCCTCGATCCCCCTGTGCGACACGAGGAAACCCAGCAGCTTGCCGGAGGGGACGCCGAACACGCACTTCTCCGGGTTGAGCCACAGGTCTACCTTGCGCAGGCTGGCAAAAGTCTCCTCCAGGTCATGAATAAGGATCCTTGCCTCCCGATATTTTACCACAATGTTGTCGACGTAGGCCTCAGCGTTCCTCCCGAGCTGCTAGCCCAGAGCGATGTGCATCAGTCGCTGGAAGGTCGCCCCAGTGTTGTGCAGCCCGAACGGCATGCGGGTGTAGCAGTACACCACACACGGGGTCAAGAAGGCCGTCTTCTCCACATCCTCCGCCGCCATCTTGATCTGGTGGTAACCCGAGAAAGCATCTAGGAAACATAACAAGTCGCACTCGGCGGTGGAGTCGACAATCTGATCAATGCGCGGGAGCAGGAACGGGTCCTGAGGGCAGGCCTTGTTGAGGTTGGTGAAGTCGAGGCACATGTGTTCCTTCCCGCCCTTCTTGGGCACGACGACGGGGTTTGCCAGCCACTCCGGGTACCGGACTTCGCGGATGACACCCGCTGCCTGTAGCTTGCGGGTTTCCTGGACGATGAAGGACTGCTTCTCCGTGGACTGTCGCCATGCCTTCTGCTTCACCGGGCGCACATTGGGGCACACCCTCAAGTGATGCTCGATTACTCCCCTAGGGACCCCCACCAGCTGCTTGGGCTCCCAGGCGAATACCTCCTTGTTCGCGCGCAGGAATTTCACCAGTGCTTGTTCTTGGTCTGGGTTGAGGTTGGCGCCTATGGTGAAGGTGGCTCCTGTGGCCCCACCATCCTCGACCGACACTTGCTTCGTCTTGGCCCGATCTTGAGTGAACAGATATTTCTTTTTCGCTGGTGCAGCCCCTTTAGCCCCGGGGGCGGCTCCATCGGCTGGGCGTGCTGTCGCTACGGCCCTGAAGGTGAGCTTAAGGGCCGTCAAGGCTTCTTTGGTGTCTCCGGCCATGGTGAGGACGCCGCTGCTCCCCGGCATCTTCATGAGGTTGTAGGCCGGATGGGTCGCCGCCATGAACTGAGCCAGGGCAGGGTACCCGAGGATGGCGTTATACGGGAGGCCGATGCGAGCGATGTCGAAGTCGATAAGCTCGGTGCGGTAGTTGTCGCGGGTACTGAAGGTGACCGGGAGGCGGATTTTCCCAAGGGGACTGGTGGAACCGCTGCCGACCCTGGAGAAGGGCTTGGTGGGACGGAGCCGGCCGTACGGTATGTGAAGCAAGCCGAAAGCTTCCAAGGAGAGCACGTTGAGGCCGGCCCCACCGTCAATGAGGGTCTTGGTCACTGCTAAGTTGCAGATGGTGGGTGTGTAGAGCATCGGGAGTGCGCCCGAGCCAGTGGTGGTTGCCGGGTGGTCCCCTGAGTTGAAGGTGAGGTCGGCCTTGGGCGCCGCCCATCCCGGAGGGGCTCCCTGGTGCATAGAGACGGCACCCATTTGGCGGAAGAACGGCTTGACATGGCGGTCCGAGGGCGGCGCTTGCGAGCCGCCGAGGAGGGCCGCAACGGCGATGGGTGCTGGTACTACGAAGCGCGCGACGAAAAGGCCGCACAGCTCCTCCCAAGAGGCCACAGAAGATCCTGGCACGTTGAGCAGCCAGGCGCGCGGTGCGCCGGCGAGGGCCATGGGGAACCAGTTGGCCATGACCTTGTCGTCGCCTCCAGCTTCAAGAACGTCCTCCTCGTATGCTAGCAGGAAGGCCGATGGATCCGCCGCGCCATCATAGCATGGTGGCATCTCCGGCCTGAACTTGTGCGACCACTGCACTTGCCGCAAGGAAGGGGTGAAGGCCCGAAGGCCCATGGCGCCTCCGCGCGCGTCCGTCGATCCAGTTGGAGGAGCGGCTCCGGCCATGGGAGCCGGACGATAAGGTGAAGCAGGCGGAGAGGCAAAGCTTCGGCGCACCCCTACCTGGCGCGCCAAATGTCGGATTCGGGGTTCCGCAGACCCTTGAGAGGTTCAAACTCTGGGGTGCGCACGAAGGACTCTCTCTCCCCAGCCTGCCTACCCAACGATTCCACGGCTGGCTCAACGAACCCAAAGAACACGAGACACAGAGGTTTATACTGGTTTGGGCCACCGTTGTGGTGTAATACCCTACTCTAGTGCGGTGGTGGTGGATTGCCTCGAGGGCTAAGGATGAACTAGTACAGTGGACGAACGGCCTCAGGAGGAGAGGTGTTCTTGAGCTCAATGAGCTGGTGAGATGTCCTTAGTGGAATGGATCCAGTCCAAGATGAGTTGCCTCCTATGGTGGTGGCTAGTCCTATTTATAGAGGCCCCAGTCCTCTTCCCCAATGTAGGCGGGAAGGGATCCCACAACGGCCAATTTTGAAGGGAGACAACTAGTACAAGCTATCCTGACAAAAGTAGTCTTCGCCTGCCAAAGGCTCTGGTGGTGACGCTGCTGTGGGCTCCGCGATGACCTCCGTCCTGCCGTCATGTTGGTCTTGGTCTTGTTGCACCGATACGGAAACCTTTGCCTGATGGCTCGGGGCTCCTCGTCTGCGCTTGCCTCTTTAGCACCAAAGAGGAAACTGGTATACTGCGGCTGCTGGCGCCTGCCTGGCCTTGGTCGTCATGGCTCACGTCATGTGAACCTCGCGAGGTGCCCCTTGCATATATATCTCCGCTCATCGGGAGCCAGCCTAGCGAGGCCGCCCCCAGGGAGGTCTTGGCGTCGTCCGCCTCGCGAGGCTTGGCCCCGCGAGGGTCTTGAGCTGTTGTTGCCGAAGCTGGGCCATACCGGGCCATTGGTGGAGCCACGCTCACGGGCCGCAGGCAGGCAAGTCTTGTTACCCCCGTTCCCAGGACGCCGATAGACTTCAGATCCGAAGATTTTCTTGATATGGTGCTACTTCGGAAGGCAGGGAATAAAGTTTGTTGAACTTGCTTGCGAGGCCAAATACTAAAGATGAAAGAACCGCTCGAAAGGACCGAGCGGAGTCCTCGGCTTGAAGACCAATTTAGGGGCTACAGATAATGTCCTGGATAAGGGGTGACGGTGTCCCAGACAAGGGGGTGCTCATCACGTCGACCCCTTTGCAGTGGGCCGGGCCGAGGACCCCAGGATCATCAACAAATGGGCCAAGCACTGGTATAGCAAGGTGCTATACAAACCGTTTTTAACCCCTTTCCGCGACGGCATTTGGAACCGTCGCCAAGTGAGTGTGGGCGATAGGGGGGTCCTTCCCACACGACCCAGAAACCGTCGGGGATATGCCCTCCTGGCACACACACGCTCGGCAAAATGAGGTCGTGTGCGACCGGCGAGCGATCAAATACGGTTATACCTACAGTAGTGCTAAAAAATACAATTATACAGGCGAAATCATTGCCGGTCATAAGTACATCCCACACAGTCAGTCCCCGCTAAACATTTCTGTTCGTATATACATCCCACACAGTCGCTCCAAGGAAAACGTTTCCGTTCGCAGGTACACCACACACAATTTTCCCCATTAAATCGTTTGTGATAGCGTTGCCATTGCACACGATATTAACAATTTTATCGCTTGCGTTATTGAATGCATCACACACGATGCGTAGAAGAAACTGTGTGGCAAAGGCGGTCCATCACACACAGTTTTTATGTGGTAAACGTTTGCACAAGGTGGCCTAACGCAAAAAGTTTTGAAGACAATGTTGTGTGTGATTGTTCATTGATCCAACACTGTTTATTCCTAGAAACTGTGTGTGTTGCCTGAGGTCATCGCCCACGGTGTTTTCTGAATAACCGTTTGCAATAGAAAAACCCAATTAGCAGTCTAGTTGCCCTAATATTAATAATCCATTTATTAATCTAATTGACATTCATATTAAGCACATAATATATTTCATTTCCATATTAAGGAAGCAGGATTTCATAATTGAAATACATCAGAGTACAACATGATATAGCTTTAGCACTCAGCTACCCCTTTACACAACTGCACCAGCACCAAGTTTCACATGCAACATCTTGAACCTTTAGAAATTAGCATCATATACGGTACAGAGATAGATGCACCTCATTTGGAAAACTGCTGAAGCGGAAGGCGAATATTGAGCCTTCATTGATCTTGAAGGTCTTTGCCACTTTAGGTCAGTACCTGTGGATGATTGACCATCCATCCTTCGTCCTCTTCAGCAACACTTCAATATTGAACCGTGGGCGTTGTATGAAAACCTTCCTCGCCTCTTGACCATAGAGGTGGTTTGGGAGGTAATCATCAGTGAACTGCTTTGGAAAGGCCTGAAAACAAGTATCTGCATAAATATCTTCTCTATATTGGAAATGGGGCAAAGGAATAAAAAAAGGCACGGTATAATAGTTAGTACCATCTTGTAGTTAACTGATGTCTTCTTCATTGTGCGGACAAAGATCTTGTTGTTTTTTGTCGCTAATTTCTTTATCCTAACAATCTTTCTGAGTTTCTTGACTTGATTGATATTCATGGACAACTCATTCCCCATATGCAAACAGGGTCGAACAGTGGGTCAAAACCTTTGACAGCAGGACCTATATGTGCAAGACCAAATTGTTAAAAACCTAAATATTAGAATGGTTCCTGCAATTGCACAATAATGTGCTACTAGACAACGGACCATGCACGTGCTAACCTCGATTGTAAACCTCAGTGCTTCCCATTGTTTCTCTGCAACACATATAAGGTAGTTAGTCATCAGGTTAAGTAAGGGTTCGCATGCTATCAGTAAAATATGTTGATGAAAAATAAGCACATTGCAGATTCATCAGATTAATTAAAGCCACATGGAAAACCCATTTATCCAAACCAAGCATGATTAAGAACTAGGAAATATAGCACTTGTATATGTTTCTCATGTATTAAGTGCAGACAAATTCGATTTATTCCTCACATGCACAACAATACAAAATTCTACCCACGACAATTGGACATCGCATTGCAGAATTAAACCAAGTAGTTAACTAAACACCACAACAAATGAACCAAACATTAACTGAGCACCACATTGCACAATATAACATACTCCTAATAGAAGATCAAACAGTTAACCAAACCAAGCATGCTTAACAATTTGGAAATGTAGCAATTGTATTTGTTTCTCATGTATTTAGTACAACCAAATTCAATTTATTCCTTACATGGTATACAATAACAGAATGCACCCACAACAATTGAACATTGCATTGCAGAATTGAACCAAACAGTTATCTAAACACCACAACAAATGAACCAAATGTTAACTGAGCACCACATTGCACAATATAACATACTCCTAATAGAAGATCAAACGGTTAACCAAACCAAGCATGCTTAACAACTTGGAAATATAGCAATTGTATTTGTTTCTCATGTATTTAGTACAACCAATTTCGATTTACTTCTCACATGGTATACAATAACAGAATGCAACCACAACTATTGAACATCGCATTGCAGAATTGAACCAAACTGTTAACTAAACACCACAACAAATGAACCAAACGTTAACTGAGCACCACATTGCACAATGTATAACCAAACCAAGCATGCTTGACAACTTGGAAATATAGCAATTGTATTCGTTTCTCATGTATTTTGTAAAGATAAATTCGATTTATTTCTCACATGGAAGACAATACAAACTTGCAGCCTGAAGAATTGAACATCACATTTGCAGAATTGAACCAAACAGTTAACTGAAGATGACAACTAATTAACCAAATAATTAATAAGTGAGCACCACACTGCACGACATATAGAACATATACACTAGAGCAACAGATTGCATGGTAAAATTAGATAGCACAATTCACTAGAATTTGTGAAGGAAAGGCAGGAGCAGCACACGCAACGGGTAAACCAAGCATGCTTAACCGGCGTAGCTAGCAAATGGAAATGTGCTCCTCCAAGATCTGGGGGTTGGCATGAATGGCAGCCATCGCGACATCATCCGCGCGTGCGGCCGCGATTTGCTTCTCCGCTGCCAAATGCTCCTTGAGCTCCTGGCTATACTGCGTGCACCATGGCTTAGAGCGGCGCTTACTTGGTGGAGGGGTCGATGATTTGGGTGGAAGTCGCACCGGCGGTCGGGGCATGTGGGATGTGGAAGGAGGAGGAGGATGGGGTCGGGTGTGGATTACCTGCCTCGATAGACGAGGCTGAGTAGCGTGAAGGAGGGTCGCCGGCGAGGAGGCGGCACTGCAAGCAAGGAGTGAAGGTTTCAACTTGGAAAGGAAGGCGAAAACAGGGGAAATGTGGCTTTTGGTAAGGGGGAGGGGAGGGGAGGTAGATATTTCCGCGGAAGCCGAAAATTTGGAATCGGTTCAGCGAAAAAACTAGCGCGCAAAGTGTCATCAGACACGGTCCCTTATTCAAAACTGTGTATGATATGTGAACATCACAAACGATTCAGATAGTTTAACCCGTGTGTGATGAGTTTGAACGTCAAAAGTTTTGGTTCAAATTTCCCTGGTTACAGTGGTCATCCACGTCATTCCATAATTTGGGTACACAAAGGAGACTACGGCACACCCACACTTCTTAATCGAGCAAGTTCAGCAATTAAACAGAGCTAGATGACCTAAACATTACTCTAACAAATTAAAGACCGGCTCTCTTAATTAAACAAAACAAAGAGTGCTACTACGGCTGGTGCTTGTTGATATCCGCCACCGCCTCCATGTCCAGCTCGCGCCCGACGATCTCCTGGGGAAGGGGCTCCATGACATCCATTGCACCATACTCGGCAAGCATCTCGCCATCCGTCTCCACCATCTCTTTGGAAAAGGCCGCCACGAGCTGGGCGTGGGCGGCCGCGGTCTGGGCTTGGATGGGCTCCGTCATGGCAAGGTATCCTGCAGAGGAACAGACGGCTGCTCGAATGCTCTCGGCGATTGCCAACACTTCGGCCGTGGGTTGCCGACTGTTGTCGAAGAAGCTTCGTTTGATTTGTGCGGTGACCGCCACGAGCTGGGTGTGGACGGCCTCAACATGGTCGTGGGCGGCCTCCATCAGGGCTAAGGCCACCGCTGCGGAACGGACAGCTGCTGTGCCACTCTCGCCAGTTGCTATCCCCGAGGCAGATGTTGCTGCCGCCACCTAAGAAGCAACAACGGTCGTTTGGGCTGCCCGGTCACAGATTGCGGCCGCGCTCATGCACCTTGTTAGCACGCGCATGGTGGCTGCGGCCGCGCTCTCGCTGAAGTGGGCCGCCGAAGTTGCCCTCACGGCGCAGGTCCACGTCCCCATCTTTCACCAGCGACGATTGAACAGTGAAATGATATTTGGGGCGTGAGCTAGTGTGCTTGACACGCCGGTTGTGTACTATAACCGACGCACCTTCTCACGTAAGCCATAGGCTTTCTATACACCGACGGTGCTCCAGGATATTTTGTACTGCATCTCACACGGTTGGTGATAATAAACTGTGTGGGATCTACTTGATTTTTCATCCTGATTTGAATTACATAATGGGGTCACAGCGGCAATGGACGGTGTTTGAATTGCTAGAACTTTTATCTGCAGTGAACATGCAACTATATGTGTGTCATAAAAAATTGGAATTATTCAGGGTTCGTTCGGACATTTTATACATTAAATTGGTTTTCTAGCCATTTCAGGTGCACAATTCAAAATTAAACTACATGCACATGCTCCGGTGCACCAACATGGGTTTTAAAATCATATATTTGTCCATGGGTTTATACTTATGTCCCATGCAACAAATTGGGATGAATTTCGAACACCACGGCACCGTAGCTCTCCGGCAAACGTTGAGGTACTTGCTTTTGTAATTCTAGTAAATCCAAAACTCGTCTGAAATTCATGAAACTTGGCATGCTATCATGGAGCGGCATCAACATGTCGTGGTAAATTTTTTGTCCCATTTGGGGCAGGTTTGGGTATAAGTTTCTCACAAACCAGAGCTTCTCACAACAAGCTTAATGGTTTCGGTAGGGAACTTGCCACCTTTGTGGACGAAACGATATCCGTTGCCTCTTATTGCTTTCAAAAAAATTCTAGTGTCAACATAGAACAACAGGAGTGTTGTGTTAAATTTTGGAATCTTTTGGGGTTAGTTTGGACATTTTTATACATTGAGTGGGTTTTCTAGGCATTTTATGTGCATAATTCAAATTTGAACTACATGCACATGCTCCAGTGCATATAAATTGGTTGAAAAATCAAATATGTGTCCTTGAGTGCATTCTTAGGTCCCATGCAAGAAATGGGAGTGAATTTCAAACACCCTGCCACCGTCACTCGGCCGCAAACATTGAGATACCTTGTTTCTAAATTCTAGTAAATCCAAACTCTTCCGAAATTCATGAAACTTGGCATGCTATCATGGAGAGGCATTAACATGCCGTGGTAAATTTTTTGTCCCATTTGGGGCAGGTTTGGTATAAGCTTCTCACAAACCAGAGCTTCTCACAACAAGCCTGATGGTTTCGGTAGGGAACGTGCCACCTTTGGGCACGTAATGATATCTGTTGCCTCTTATTGCTTTCAAAAAATTTCTAGTGTCAACATAGAACAACAGGAGTGTTGTGTTAAATTTGGGAATTTTTTGGGGTTCGTTTGGACATTTTTATACATTAACTGGGTTTTCTAGGCGTTCTACGTGCATAATTCAAATTTGAACTACATGCACATGCTCCAGTGCATATAAATTGGTTGAAAAATCAAATTTGTGTCCTTGGGTGCATGTTTAGGTCCCATGCAAGGAATGGGAATGAATGTCAAACACCCTACCACCGTTACTCAGCCACAAACATTGAGATACCTGGTTTTTAAATTCTAGTAAATCCAAAACTCGCCTGACATTCATGAAACTTGGCATGCTATCATGGAGCGGAATCAACATGCCGTGGTAAAAAATTTGTCCCATTTGGGGCAGGTTTGAGTATAGGCTTCTCATAAACCAGAGCTTCTCACAACAAGCCTGATGGTTTCGGTAGGGAACGTGCCACCTTTGGGGATGAAACCATATCCGTTGCCTCTTATTGCTTTCAAAAAAATTCTAGTGTCAACATAGAACAACAGGAGTGTTATGTTAAATTTTGGAATTTTTTGGGGTTTGTTTGGACATTTTTATATATTAACTGGGTTTTCTAGGCATTTTATGTGCATAATTCAAATTTGAACTACATGCACATGCTCCAGTGCGTATAAATTGGTTGAAAAATCAAATGTGTGTCCATGGGTGTATGCTTAGATCCCATGCAAGAAATGGGAATGAATTTCAAACACCCTGCCACCGTCACTCGACCGCAAACATTGAGATACCTTGTTTCTAAATTCGAGAAAATCCAAAACTCGTCCGAAATTCATGAAACTTGGCATGCTATCCTGGAGCGGCATTAACATGTGGTGGTAAATTTTTTGTCCCATTTGGGGCAGGTTTGGGTATAAGCTTCTCACAAACTAGAGCTTCTCACCACAAGCCTGATGGTTTCGGTAGGGAACATGCCACCTTTGGGGACGAAACGATATCCGTTGCCTCTTATTGCTTTCAAAAAATTTATAGTGTCAACATAGAACAACAGGAGTGTTGTGTTAAATTTGGGAATTTTTCGGGGTTCGTTTGGACATTTTTATACATTAACTGGGTTTTCTAGGCATTCTACATGCATAATTCAAATTTGAACTACATGCACATGCTCTAGTGCATATAAATTGGTTGAAAATCAAATTTGTGTCCTTGGGTGCATGCTTAGGTCCCATGCAAGGAATGGGAATGAATTTCAAACACCCTACCTTCGTAACTCGGCCGCAAACATTGAGATACCTGGTTTTTAAATTCTAGTAAATCCAAAACTCGCCTGACATTCATGAAACTTGGCATGCTATCATGGAGCGGCATCAACATGCCGTGGTAAAATTTTTGTCCCATTGGGGCAGGTTTGAGTATAAGCTTCTCATAAACAGAGCTTCTCACAACAAGCCTGATGGTTTCGGTAGGGAACGTGCCACCTTTGGGGATGAAACGATATCTGTTGCCTCTTATTGCTTTCAAAAATTTTCTAATGTCAACATAGAACAACAGGAGTGTTGTGTTAAATTTTGGACTTTTTTGGGTTCGTTTGGACATTTCTATACATTTACTGGGTTTTCTATGCATTTTATGTGCATAATTCAAATTTGAACTACATGCACATGCTCCACTGCATATAAATTGGTTGAAAAATCAAAGCTGTGTCCTTGGGTGCATGCTTAGGTCCCATGCAAGGAATGGGAATGAATTTCAAACACCCTACCAGCGTCACTCGGCCGCAAACATTGAGATACCTGGTTTTTAAATTGTAGTAAATCTAAAACTCGCCTGACATTCATGAAACTTGGCATGCTACCATGGAGCGGCATCAACATGTCATCTTAAAAAATTTGTCCCATTTGGGGAAGGTTTGAGTATAAGCTTCTCACAAACTAGAGCTTCTCACAACAAGCCTGATGGTTTCGGTAGGGAACGTCCCACCTTTGGGGGCGAAACGATATCTGTTGCCTCTTATTGCTTTCAAAATATTTCTAGTGTCAACATAGAGCAACAAGAGTGTTGTGTTAAATTTCGAAAAAATTCGGGGTTCGTTTGGACATTCTTATACATTAATTGGGTTTTCTAGGCATTTTATGTGCATAATCCAAGTTTGAACTACATGCACATACTCCAGTGCATATAAATTGGTTGAAAAATCAAATATGTGTCCTTGGGTGCATGCTTATATCCCATGCAAGAAATGGGAATGAATTTCAAACACCCTGCCACCATCACTCGGCCGCAAACATTAAGATACCTTGTTTTTAAATTCTAGTAAATCCAAAACTCGTCTGAAATTCATGAAACTTGGCATGCTAACATGGAGCGGCATCAACATGCCGTGGTAAATTTTTGTCCCATTTGGGGCAGGTTTGGGTATAAGCTTCTCACAAAACAGAGATTCTCACAACAAGCCTGGTGGTTTCGGTAGGGAACGTGCCACCTTTGGGGACGAAACGATATCTGTTGCCTCTTATTGCTTTCAAAAAAATTCTAGTGTCAACATAGAACAACAAGAGTGTTGTGTTAAATTTGGGAATTTCTCGGGCTTCGTTTGGACATTTTTATACATTATCTGGGTTTTCTAGGCAATTTATGTGCATAATTCAAATTTTAACTACATGCACATGCTCCAGTGCATATAAATTGGTTGAAAAATCAAATTTGTGTCCTTGGGTGCATGCGTAGGTCCCATGCAAGGAATGCGAATGAATTTCAAACACCCTACCACCGTCACTCGGCCGCAAACATTGAGATACCTCGTATTTAAATTGTAGTAAATCCAAAACTTGCCTGACATTCATGAAACTTGGCGTGCTATCATGGAGCGGCATCAACATGTCGTGGTAAAAAATTTGTCCCAGTTGGGGCAGGTTTGAGTATAAGCTTCTGACAAACCAGAGCTTCTCACAACAAGCCTGATGGTTTCGGTAGGGAACGTCCCACCTTTGGGGATGAAAAGATATCCGTTGCCTCTTATTGCTTTCAAAAAAATTCTACTGTCAACATAGAACAACAGGAGTGTTGTGTTAAATTTCGAAAAATTTCGGGGTTCGTTTGGACATTTTTATACATTAACTGGGTTTTCTAGGCATTTTATGTGCACAATCCAAATTTGAACTACATGCCCATGCTCAAGTGCATATAAATTGGTTGAAAAATCAAATATGTGTCCTTGGTTGCATGCTTAGGTCCCATGCAAGAAATGGGAATGAATTTCAGACACCCTGCCACCGTCACTCGGTCGCAAACATTGAGATACCTGGTTTTAAAATTCTAGTAAATCCAAAACTCGTCTGAAATTCATGTAACTTGGCATGCTATCATGGAGCGGCATCAACATGCCGTGGTAAAAAAATTGTCTCATTTAGGACAAGTTTGGGTATAAGCTTCTCACAACAAGGCTGTTGGTTTCGGTAGGGAACATGCCACCTTTAGGGATGAAACAATATCCGTTGCCTCTTATTGCTTTAAAAAAACTAGTGTCAACATAGAACAACAGGAGTGTTGCGTTAAATTTCGGAATTTTTCGGGGTTCATTTGGAGATTTTCATACATCAACTGGTTTTTCTAGGTATTTTATGTGCATAATTCAAATTTGAACTACATGCACATGCTCCAGTGCATATAAATTGGTTAAAAAATCCAATATGTGTCCTTGGGTGCATGCTTAGGTCCCATGCAAGAAATGGGAATGAATTTCAAACACCCTGCCACCGTCACTCGGCCACAAACATTGAGATACCTAGTTTTTAAATTGTAGTAAATCCTAAACTCGTCTGAAATTCATGAAACTTGGCATGCTATCATGGAATGGCACCCGAAATGTTGTGGTATTTTTCGTGTCCATTTTGAGAGAAGGGGCACTCGAATAACAGCCAACAAAGGCATTTTGAAAAAATAGATGCCACTTTAATATCTCAAACGTTTGTATAATTCAAATCATGTGCATTCTGTTAACCATTCACGTGACGCCACGTGTCTTGGTTTTAATGGCTATATGAGGTGCCATGCGGACATCTGCTTGACTGAACGGGAGGCGTGCAAGCATAGTCTGGTGCGCAACCTGACTGAGAGGCGTGCAAGCTGTCCTCCAATGCGCAGGCTCATCGAGAAAGCATGCGAGTTGTACGCTGCGTAGGCTCACTGGGAAGCGAGCCTTTTGACTTCCATGGCCGCCCTCCTTCCTCTCCATTAATGGCGCCCGAGTGGTTGTTTAATACGGGCGGCCTTACTATTCGCCTCCCATTCCCCTCCCTCCCGCAGACCTCCACCAATGCCATGGCGCAGAATGATCATCTGCCACTAGTCTTCAAGTTTGGTGAAGTCGACTCCGAGCCAGAGGAGATAGAAAATAAGGAGGAATGGGGCCTCATGGACATGGCACTGAACGAGCTGGCCGCGGAGGTTGCTGCCCCCGCTCTCGTCCCAGCTCCCATCCCCACGCCCACGCCAGTGACCATCCCCGTAGCATTGATGGGCTAGTCGCCGAGCACTATCGCAGAGCTGGAAGCCGCAGGCATCAGCGAGGTCTCCGCGGACCCACGCGAGCTCGTGTACATTCCAGCGCCAGCGCCCGTGCCCGTGTGCGTCCCTCCACCCACTGCGGCACCGGTCCCCGTGTGTTTGGCTGCACCCGCCGTGCCAGTGCCCGTGCGCACACCCCCCTCAGTGGCATGGGACGCCACCGTCGACCGCTACCTCTCAGCGGCGCCAGTTGCCGTCCTCCCGCACCCCGCCCGTCGATCGCGCGACAACATGATGTTTGATTTGCAGGTGAAGAACATTTTGTGCTGCCTTGAAGACTTCAACAACGGCGTCCTGGAGGACGACAACGACGGCGCGGCACGCCGCCTCCGCCGCCGCCGGAAATAGTTTATTTGGGGAGTTTAATACTGTATCTCGAATTCTTGATGATATGAATATAAATTCGCAGTGTGACTGAATGAAAGATATGGTTTGAACGAACTTGCGTTTTTCTCTCTTAATGTACAGACTTATCAAACAATTTTATTTTGAAAAAACGTCAGTGGTTTTTAAATATAAAACACTCATCGTAAACGTTTTAGTTGGAACACCCGTATGCAAACCGACAGCTTCCCCAGGAAGCCAAGGGAAAAAGTGCCGAGCAAGATTTGTGCAGCTCTTGATTGCAAACATTTTAGATAGAACACCTGTATGCAAAGTGAGAGCTATGGTATTCCCCCTTAAGTCAAGGGAAAATTTGCAGCACAGGATTTGTGCATCCCTTCAACGCAAACGGTTGTTTTGGATGACCCATGTGCAACCACGTATAAACAATTTGGTAAGATTTGCTTCTGTCATATTGGGTATGCTGCCATTTGTCAAACTGGAAAGATTGACATTTGTTGATCTAGTAACATTGCCATTTGTCAACCTTGTAACACTGCAATTTGTCAAAATATGCAGCTAAAAATCACTAGCACTATCTAATTTTTGCAACTAAAATTCAGTAATTAAGCATATATTTCATTCATAGATTAAGCAGTCGTTCTTTATACAAACAGTTCAACTCGACAGCTGAACCGACCAAACTTTTCCCCAATTGTTGTCAACCACGTACTGAAATAGCTAGTTCAACTATATATACGAGCTAATTTTAAGTACGCTGTACAGTTCCACCACATCTATAGTCAGATGAACTGAGCAAAATAGCCCCTAAATACTGCTACTACTACTACAGAGGGGCTTTGTACTACTTTCGACAGCCTCTCCTTTGCCGAGCATGCTCAGTAAGAGGCAGAGGAGGAGGAGCCTACCTATGAGCTGGACAACTGCAATACGGTGCCTGCCGTTGCTGCAGCTTCAGCGACGCTCACCTCGAACGCCCTCTGCCGCTCCAGATGACCCCTCTCGAAGCGGTGGTTCTCCTCGTAGATCTCCTAATTCCTCGCCTCTGAGGCGGCATGTGCCGCGGCCACGGCGGCGGTAAGGCTCTTTGCATGCTCGACGAGGCGCTCCTCCTCCTCCAGCAGGAGCTCAGTGTAGCGCGCAAGGTCGCTGACGCACGTGCATGCCTCCACCTCCGCCTCCCGCCTTCGGGAGGCGGTGGCGAAGCGGGTGATGACCCCGACAATTGACGGTGGGCTGGGGGCCACGACGGCCGACGATGGGGTGATGGCCACGACCAGCACCTCCCACCTTCGGGCCACGGTGGTGGAGCGGGTGATGGCCGCCAGTGGGGTGGCGGCCACGACGGCCACCTCCCGCCTTCGGGCCGCGGAGGCAGAGCAGGCGATGGCTCTAGCTTTCGACGATGGTGTGCGCAATGGCGACCGGCAACAGCTGCCGACGGGTAGCGGCGGTGGAGCGTGTGGTGGGTGTTCCGCGCACACCCAACAGGACGCCACGCGCACTATACTACGCCGGGGACTGCTCCGCCGCCGCGGTGTAGCCTCCCAGCTAGAGCTGTCCTCTGATGACGATGGAGTGGCTGAGCGACGATGACAGACCGGTGCCATTGGCGATTGTGGGAGAAGCAGACAGGATAAGCTACAGGGAGGGAGGGGAAAATGCGATGCATGACTCGCCGGCCGTGAGGGTTTATATAGCAGGCCGGTAAGCATTGGGATTGTGGGGGATTTCACCAAGTCGGGCGGGAAGCTTGCGCGGGAACCTGTGAGGTTGCCCGGGAATGGGCTCACCGACGATTCATTGGCACCACTTCGAGCGACCATTTGGCCAAAAGAACGCCCCCGCGCGCTGCGCAAGCTCGCGCTGTAAGCCGTCTGCGGCAGCGGGTGACAGGACGTGCGAGAGGAGGACGAAAGGCCACGCACACATATGGTTAATAAAAAAACGTTTGCGGTTTAATTACCTACTATACCCCGTCCTGGTTTATAAGTAGAATTTAACTAATAAAATACGAATGCATGTCGCCAAAGATTATATAGTTCGATTCGTATTTGAACATACTTTCCAATTATATAATTTTTATAACATGCATTAACATTTTGTTGGTTAAATTTAAGGGCAAAGTATGACACATAATATAAAGGGGACTATAGACCAAGATGGAGGTAGTAGCACACGGCCGCTCTCTACGCGTCGACGCCACTGTCGGCCGACTTGTAGGCGACCATTTCCTGCGTGTTCAACTGCTCTATGCGTGTGGTTGCTTGTGGTTGAGGTGGCTGCAACGCGCTCTGCTTGCGTCCCGCCGCGTGCGCTCTGCTATAGCGTCCCTTCGGGTGCTCTGCCCTCGTCCCTCCACACGCGCTTCCAGTGTTTGGGGCCAGCGCATGATCACACATGTTCATGTGCATGCGGTTGCGTCGGGCGCGGCGCGACGATGCAGTTACCCGCTGCAAAAACTGCCATGCGGACGCGCCAACAATCCAGGCCGCCCGACCACCATTTATTCCTGCGGCCATTTACCTTCATCTCATGTCACACGACACAATAAGCACACCAACAACGACACATACAGAGAGGACATCCAGCGGTTCCAATGGCGCTCCCCGTGGCTCCAATGGCGCTCCCAGTGGCCGACGACGATAATGTCGGGCAGTTCACCACGCATCACGTCATGGACACCCACGTGAGGGGGAAGGCCCTCTCGGTGGTGTACACGAACGATCCGGTCTTGGTGGAGAGCTCCATCCAAACTATGGAGCAGTTCCTTGCCAAGGACAATTACGAAGTGGTCGACTTCGACCTCGAGTACACCATTGGTCGTGTCGGGCACGATCAGATGGTTGTTGTCGCCCAGTTGTGCGTGTGACATGACGTCCTCATCTACCACTACCACCTGGCCACAAGGCCTTGAGAGTGTTTCTCCAGGTTTATCAACAGCTCCGACTACAGTTTCGCTACGGTGGACACCACCAACGATCTAAAAGCGCTCAAGGTTTCGGGCTTCAAATGCCCGAATCTTGTCAACATCCAGCACCACTACAAGGTCTGGGGCAGCGACAACAACAAATTGAACTCCCTGGTTGACCTCGCCTTGGCCATCATCGACCCATACTACATGAAGATGAAGGATGAACAAATTTTCTACAGTGTGGTAATTTTTCAGAATTTGGAGTTATAGAAGTATGGATTTTCTTGCATTCTTTACAAACTATCCTGTTTAGACAGATTGCTGTCATGTTTGCATATGTTTGTTTGTTTAGTGATTCTATTTGAGGATATGAGTATTAAATATGCAGAGGCATTTATTATGCAATGTCAAATTATAATTTTAGTGATTTTCTACTGTAGAGAATGATAAGGTTTTGCATAGATTTATACTAGCTTATCTCACGAGTTCTTGTTGAGTTTTGTGTGGATGAAGTTTTAAGATTTAGGGAAACCGTGATATAAAAGGAATTAAGGAGACACAAAAGCTCAAGCTTGGGGATGCCCAAGACATCCCTAGTTAATATTTCAAGAAGTCTCAAGCATCTAAGCTGGGGTATGCCCCGGAAGGCATCCGACCTTTCTTCATCAACAATTATCGGTTAGCCTCGGTTGAGCCTAAGTTTTTGCTTCTTCACATGATATGTGCTATCCTTGGAATGTCATTTTATTTTTCTTTGCTTGCTGTATGAATAATATCCCAAGATCTGAAAATTTTAAATGAGAGAGAGTCTTCACAATACTACTTAATTATTTAACCACTCATTGATCTTCATTTATATCTTTTTGGAGTAGTATGTCATTTACTCTCGTGGTTCACTTATATGCTATGAGTAAATGGTTGAATGAATTGAATATCATAAATCTGAAATTATATACGTTCATATGCTTATCCCATGGGGAGTAATGACTTCACTTATAAGAAGTATAGGTGGTAAAATTTATTGAAAGTTAGCAAACATTGCATTGGTCACTTGAACAATTCATGAAAGAATATTGAAGGAAGAGAGGTTTCACATATAAATATACTATCTTGGACATCTTCTATGATTGTGAGCCCCATTAATTATTTTCAAACTTGAGCAAATTAGTTGAAGTTGGACAAGGAAGACAACGTAATGAGTTATGTTTGGGTATATTTGTATAGAAGTTATATTGTTATGGATCCTCCAACATGTGGTGCTTGCTTAGGATCTTTTGCTAGCCTTCACCTGTACTAAGCGGGAATACTGCTTGTCCATCCACTTCCTTAAACCCAAAGTTGTTCCATTTGAGTCCACCATACCTACCTATATGCGGTATTTACCCGTCGTTCCAAGTAAATTTGCATGTGCCAAACTCTAAACCTTCAAATGATAATCTGTTTTGTATGCCTGAATCGCTCATGTAGCGACTGGGGGCCATCAGTATCTTCCATGCTAGGTGGGTTATTCTCACGATGAGTGTTTATTAACTTGTAATTCACGAGAAAGTGGTTGGTAATTAGGATGCCCAATCCTATGATCAAAATCAAAATATAATAATGAAACAAAACTCCCCCAGGACTGTTGTTGGTATGGACGGTACCCGTGGATTCGGCTAGCCGTGGAGTGTGATTGTTGGTGGAGGGGGAGTAAAAACTTTACCTTACTGTTTGGGAACCGCCTATAATGTGTCTACCTTGGAAGATATTGGGAACTCTCGGTCGTTACGTTGACAATGAAAGAATACCTCTCAAAATTATATTCATCTCTTTTTTAAAAGCTTCAAGCTCTGGCACCTCTGCAAATCCCTGCTTCCCTCTACGAAGGACAAATCTTTTACTTTTATTGCCGAGCCAATTTCTTATTCCAACTTATTCTTTAGTTGGCAAGCATCATGTGGTGGGAAGGATCCAAGCATATATGGCCATTCGAATATATTTGATCATGAATTATTATTGTTGACAATTATCTATATGATAAATAAGTTGGGAGGCGAAACATAAGCCCCTGTCTTTCTCTGTGTTTGATTGATGCTATTTGTTCTAAAAATATGCTTTGAGTGTCAGCAATCATGGAAGACTATATGATAGTTGAGTATGTGGAATTTGCTAAATCAAAGCTCTTACATAGACCCTTCCTGAAAATAAGATGAATTCCAATTGTTTGATGACCGACAACATAGTTTTTTAGTTTTCAAGAAAGTTTATGGTCTATGCTTTAACTTGTGAATTGATTGTTACTTGATCATGAAAAGTTTTATGAGATGAGCTACTGTTTTATGATTTATATTGATGCTAGAAAAAGTGATTGGAACTATCATTGATCAAACTTATGCACTATGCTAGCATTCATACTTCATAAATTATTTCTTTTATCATTTACCTACTCGAGGACGAGCAGGAATTAAGCTTGGGGATGCTAATACGTCTCCATCGTATCTATAATTTCTGAAGTATTCATGTCATGTTTACAACAAATTTATATGGTTTTGGCATGATTTGATTAGAACTAACCCGGACTAACGCTGTTTTCAGCAGAACTACCATGGTGTCGTTTTTTGTGCAGAAATAAAAGTTCTCCAAACAAGCTGAAAATTTACGGTGATTTTTTATGGACCAAAAGAGACCCCCGAAGCACCGGAGCTGGACCAGAAGAGTCCTGAGGAGTCCACAATCCAGGGGGCGTGCCCTACCCCCCCTGTGCGCACCCTGAGGGCTTGTGGGCCCTTAGGCACCTCCTTGACTTCTTTCTGCGCCAAAAATTCTTATAAATACCAAAACCCCCGAAAAGAACCCTAGATCGGAAGTTCTTCCGTTGTAAGCCTCTGTAGCCAAGAAAAACCAATCGGGAGCCCGTTCCGCCACCCTGCTGGAGTGGGAAACCATCACCGGAGGCCATATTCATCATCCCGTTGGTCTCCATGATGAGGAGGGAGTAGTTCACCCTCGGGGCTGAGGGTATGTACCAGTAGCTATGTGTTTGATCTCTCTCTCTCGTGTCCTTGATTTGGCACGATCTTGATGTACCGCGAGCTTTGTTATTATAGTTGGATCCTATGGTGTTTCTCCCTCTCTATTTTCTTGTGATGAATTGAGTCTTGCTCTTTGAGGTTTCGTTATGTTCGATTGAGTATTGGATTTGAGAACACTTGATGTATGTCTTGCGATGGGATATCTGTGGTGATAATGGGATGTTCTATTGATTCACTTGATGTATGTTTTGGCACTCAACTCGCGGATTCCCGAGGTGACATTGGGATAATCTATGCATAGGGGTTGATGCACATTTTCGTCCTACGTTCTCCGATAGAAACTTTGGAGTGATTCTTTGTTGCACGTTGAGGGATTGTTATACGATCCAATTATGTTATCATTGTTGAGAGAACTTGCACTAGTGAAAGTATGAACCCTAGGCCTTGTTTTCAAGCACTGCAATACCATTTTTGCTCACTTTTACTACTTGCTACCTTGCTGTTTTATATTTTCACATTACAAAAACCTATATCTACTATCCATATTACACTTGTATCACCATCTCTTCGCCGAAATAGTGCACCTGTAAAATTTACCATTGTATTGGGTGTGTTGGGGACACAAGAGACTCTTTGTTATTTGGTTGCAGAGTTGTTTGAGAGAGACCATCTTCATCCTACGCCTCCCACGGATTGATAAACCTTAGGTCATCCACTTTGAGGGAAATTTTCTACTGTCCTACAAAACTCTGCGCTTGGAGGCCCAACACGAGTCTACAAGAAGAAAGGTTGTTTAGTAGACATCAGGAAGATCTTCTTCAATGGACAACTCATGGTCATCGGTTGTGGGAAGACATTCTCGGGTTGGGTGTCAGAGCAATCCGAAGGCCCCGCCGACACCGACGAGCCGACTCTAGATGCAATCTCGGACCAAGGTCTCTCCGCGGATCTCGCATCGGATCAAGCTTTGATGAGTGATATTTTACACTCTATCAGCATCCTGGGAACAGGGGTACCCAAACTTGCTTGCCTGCGGCGCATGGCGTGGCTCCACCAGCGGCCTGGTACGACCCATCTTCATCAGCAACCACTCAAGACCCTCGTGCGGGGCCAAGCCTCGTGAGGCGGATGACGCCAAGGCGTCCTCGGGGCAGCCTCACTAGGCTGGCTCCCGAGGAGCGGAGTATCTATGCAAGGGGCACCTCGCGAGGTGCGCGTGACATGAGCCATGACGATCAAGGCCGGGTGGGCGCCAGCGGGCACAGAGTACCAGTTCCCTCTATGGTGCTAAAGGGGCAAGCGCAGGCGAGGAGTCCCGAGGCATCAGGCAAAGGTTTCCATATCGGTGCAACAAGACCAAGACTAGCAAGACGGCAGGACGGAGGTCACCGCGGAGCCCACGACGGCGTCACCACCAGAGCCTTTGGCAGGCGAAGACCACCTTTTGTCAGGATAACTTGCACTAGTTGTCCCCCTTCAAACTTGGCCGTTGTGGAATCCCTTTTCGCCTAATATTTGGGAAGAGGACCGGCCCCTCTATAAATAAGACTAGCCACCACCCTAGCAAGGGACGGATCATTCAGGCCATCCTTGCACACACAAGCTCACCGAGCTCAAGAACACCTCTCCTCAGGAGGCTGTTCATCCCTTGTACTTGTTCATCCTCAGCCTACAAGGAAATCCACCACACCACACTGGAGTAGGGTATTACACCACAACGGTTGCCCGAACCAATATAAACCCTCATGTCTCTTGTTCTTTGGGTTCGTCGAGCTAGGCCTTGAGATCGTTGCGAGAGCAAGCTAGGGAGAGAGAGATCTTCGTGCGCACCCCATTGTTCGAATCTCAAGGGTTTGCCAGAACCCAGAATCCGACATTTGGCGCGCCAGGTAGGGGTGCGCCGAAGCCTTTCTTCCGTCGATCCGCGCTCTGCTGCTCCACCGCAACCATGGCTAACGCTCGCCGAGCCCGTGCTGAGCAACTGGCCGCCCTCACCGCTCGCGTTGCTCAGACGACTCCCGTTGGCGGACCTCCCTGCCGTTCTCCATCACCCACTGCCAACACCGCCACCGGCCCGGCAGGGAACAAGCAGCAAGCTTCATTGCTACACCCCTCCGTGCGGCGGGACGGACGCACCGCCACCACATCGCTGACTCCGGCCGGCTCGTCGTCCCACGCTCGTCGCGTGCCCACGGACGCGCGGGCCGCACTGCTCATGGCACGCGAGCTCCTGCGTTACCGCCCGGTCGACGACCTCTACGAGGACTGGCTGGACCGCATCGCTGAGCTCGTCAGCGCTGCTGGGGGCTCCCCTACACCATCTCTCTCGCTGCCTCGTCCACCCCCGGCTGCGGGCGACGTAGCTCACGGAGCGCCTCCACCACCTCCGCATCAAGACGGCACCCTCGCACCAAGACGCGCGGCCCTGCGGCGTGACCCACCGCGCCGGGCGACCGCACACGAAGAAGGAAGCTGCCAAGAAGTCCTGAGGCCGCAAGAAAACGCTCCTGCGCTCCCAGCACCACCGCGTCAAGACCGCGTGCCGCCTACGGCGGTGGCGCGAGGATATCAAGATCAGGCTCCGCCTTCGCGGCGGGCTCCGATGGCCACAGCAGGCTGTCGAGCCTTCACTCCCGAGCTGCGCAGCATCGTCTGGCCCGGCAAGTTCAAGCCGGACCTGCCTCCGTGCCACGACGGCACCCCCGACCCCGCGGAGTTCTTGCAGCTCTACGAGCTGAGCATCGAGGCGGCCAATGGCGACGAAAAAGTCATGGTGAACTGGTTTCCCATGGCCCTCAAAGACGATGCCCGCTCGTGGCTCCTGAACTTGCCCGTGGGATCGATCTACTCCTGGGGCGAGATGCGCGAGCGCTTCGTCGCCAACTTCCAGGGCACTCGCGACCGCCCGCCGGCTGCGGGCGGCCTGCGGTGCATCAAGCACCAGTCAGGGGAAACTCTGCAGAAGTACATCCAGCGCTTCAACGACGTTCACCTCAAGATCTCCAAGGTGACGGACGAGGACATCATCTCCGCGTTCTCTGATGGTGTCCGCGACGTCAAGATGAAGGAGGAGCTCACTACCCACGAGGAGCTATGCACGGCCTTGGAGATGTTCAACATGGCAACCAAGTGCTCAAGGGCTGAGGAAGGGCGCCTTTCCCTCCTCGAGCTCCCAACTGTCGACCAGGAGGACAAGAAGGCCAAGGCCAAATATGTGAAGCACAAGGGGGCTGCTATGCTCGCGGCGGAGCCAGAGACAAAACGCGGCCGTGGCCACCCCGAGTCGTCCAAGGCCAACCATCCATTCTGCGCCTTCCACAACATGCATAGCCACAACACCAACGACTGTCAAGAGCTCAGGGCCATCCATGATGGGCGTTTCGGTCGACGCCCCGAGCGCAACGACCGAGGCTACGACCGAGGAGGAGGATGAAGTGGGGGACGTTGGGACGACTACGGCCCCCGCCAGGAGTGGCGTGACCGACCTCGTGAGGATCGCTAGCAGGACCAGCCTCGTGAGGGTGCCTGGAGGGAGCAGCCTCGTGTGGACCGCCCTCAGGGCAACGACAGCCTCCCTCCGCTGCCGTCGCCACCAAGGAGGAACGACGACCATTATCCGGACGAGGGGGCTGGGGGCTTCCAGGGGCCTCGTACCATCGCCTGCATCCTGGGTGGCGCTCAGGCTCCAGCCTCCCAGCGCATCTTCAAGCAGTTAGCCCGCGAGGTGAACGCGGCCCTTCCCAGGCTCGAGGCCACGCGCCCGCTCAGGTGGTCCAAGTGCGCCATCACCTTCAGCTCGTCAGACCAGCTCAAGTGCGCGGCAACTGCCGGCGCCCTCCCAATGCTCTTCTCGCCCATCATCAGCAACGTTCAAGTCACCAAGACCCTCATCGACGGCGGCGCAGGGCTCAATGTCCTGTCTATCAAGACGTTCGACAGCCTCCAAGTGCCATACGATCAGCTACAGCCTACCAAGCCCTTCTCAGGAGTGACCGACGGCTCCACCACCCCGATAGGGCAGGTCCGCCTCCCTGTCACCTTCGGCCAGCGTAACAACTACCGCACCAAGCTCATCGACTTCGACGTTGCCCACATCTGCCTGCCGTACAACGCCATCCTTGGGTATCCAGCCTTGGCCAAATTTATGGCAGTAACCCACCACGGCTACAACGTCGTCAAGATGCCAGGGAGCGGCGGCATCATCACGGTCCCCTGTGAAGAAAGAGATGCGGTGTGCTCCCTCGAGCGCGCTTACCAAGCTGCAGCGGCCGAAGACCCCGACAACGAAGGCACCCTGTGCCCTCCTGAGGCCATCCCCAAGAAGAAGAAGCAGCTACTCCACCCAGGGCCTCAGGAGAGCGGCGTTTCTAGCGGCACCACCTCAGGATCGGCGCCCGCAGCCGGTGCGCCTCCCTCCCTTGCACAGGAAGGCAAGCCCGGCGGCCTCCTCAGGCTGGGCTCGGGGGCTCTCTTCTGGAGGGCCTCAGACCTAGCCAACGTCATGAGGGAGGTGCTCGGGCACCATGTGGAGGCATGCTTCACTGCATGTTTCCCTCAAGAGGGCACAAGGCATGGAGCGCCTAGTGCTCAGGAGTTCATCACCAAGGCGATCCAGGAGCTTCAAGAGGCAAGGACCATACGCGGCGACCGCCGCCCGCCACCTAGCGCAGCCCCCCATCGTGGCGAGGATGGCGGGCTGCGCGTCTGCGTCCACATTCCATGGCTCAACAAGGCCGCATCTCAGGGACGTTTCTGGCCTTCGCGCATTGGACAGTGCGAGGGTCCACCTCACAGCTATGTTCGCATGCCATTTGGCCTGCCGGGCGCGGCTGTCACCTTCCCGCGCCACTTGCGGAGCATTCTGGCGACTCAGGAGGCCAGGCATCACGCTGTCCTAGCAGAGATGGCGACAGTTCTTCAGGAGCCACCCGGGCCTACGGAGCCTCCTAAGGCTCAGGACCCTGGCGGCTCGTGAGGAGCAACTTCTTCGGCACGCATCTTCGGCTACTCCAACACCACTCCAGCTACGGTATCAGGTGACTCTTTCCAGTTCATTCAGTTGGGGGTGCCCTTCGGGCAGCATTATCCCCAAGTCGCATCGGCCTGTCCCTACGATGTGTACCCCTTTTGCATCTTTAGCTTACTCTGTTGGGGGCGCCCCTCGGGCTGCATTATCCCCAGGCCGCTTGGGTCCGTCCCAGTGGCATGTATTGTTCTTGCATCTATCTGAGCTAACCCGCCTCATTGCTTGAGTCATTTCATGATCATCACATGCTTACCTGTTTCCCCTCGCGGCCACTCGCGTTGCTGGCCGGCCTCCTGCTCATCCCGCAACGGGGGCTATACATGCTGGCACGTCGCTTGTGCTCGGGTCCATCCTTGCAACGCTGACAAACCTAAGCGGTCGAGCTCTGGCTCGCGGCACGCCCCACGCACGTCACATCACCAGGCCCTCAGTGCCTTCATCTTCTTGCGGAACAACCAGTGGCAGGCCAGCAGACACGGTTGCAGTCTGTACTCCTCCCTCGCGCTAACCTGCAGGAATCTCCGGAGGCCGGCGACGCATGGCGCCACAGGCTCCTTCTTTTTCACGCAATTCGCTTGCGCATTAAGGGGGGCTCCTAAGCATTGCATCTCAGGAGCTCCTACTGACTCTCCGACCCTCACCCCTGGCCTTGACCACGCCATCGCGACCTGGCAGACCAGCGGCGGCTGAGCTCGCTCGAGGGTCGGGACCCGAGGACGCAGAGCACCCAGAAGAGCGTGAAAAAGGGAGGGGGGCCAGCGCGAGCCTAACCCAATCGTCTCACAGCCGCTGACGCATGAATCGGACGCTGCACACGGAAGCCGACCTAGGGTCACTAAGACAAGTCCCACACTCAAGCCAGCCCAGCGCTGTGACACATGATTTCCATCTCTTACAGCCTTGCTACGGCGACGTCGCCTTCCTTTCCTGCCTTCAGGTAGTTGCTTGCACGCTAAAGGGTACCTCTTGAGCATCGCGCCTCAGGAGCTCTCACCGGACCTCGGGCCGCTCACCTCCTGGCCTTGACCACGACATCGCGACCTGGCATACTAGCGACGGCTGCAGCCTGCCTGGGGACTGGGACCTGTCAGCGTAGAGTGTTAAGCTACCGCAAGGTTGGAAAGGGGGGGCCGAGCCGAAGCAAGACACTCAGTCATAAATCTTCGTAATAAGGATGAAATTAACACAAAAGACACTACAGTTCCTTTACACACCCCCATGGGGTTCATCTCGATTCCTCGCAGGGAACAAAAGAAGAAGGTTTCTAGGAGCCGTATCTATAAGCGTCACTGCCGATGCCATCATCAACAGTGGGCCACGAGAGGCCGACGCCAACCCCATCGAAATCAACGGTGGCAACGGGCGGACGCCGCTGCCGCGCTCCGGGCACGGCAAGAGCTCGGGGGCACGTAGCTGTCGTCTCTCATCTTTGGAGTCTCGTAGGGCTCGGGAGAGTCACTGGACTCCCAAGCGCCATCGCTGCTGTCGGAGGAACTGCCGGCAAGGCCAGCGGTGGGCCCGGCGCCTGCCGCTGCGCCGTCCTGACGGCCCCCTCCAGGGCAGCACTCCAAGCGGCGGCCTTCCACGTCGAAGACCTTGAAGAACATCGTTTAAGCACCGTCGTACTCGAAGTGGATGGCGAGGGCGCCCTCCGCGCGGCAAGCGCGGGCGACCTCACCCCATCCGCGGGTCATGAAGATCTTGCCCGGGGAAACAACCTCAACCTCTGCCCCCGTCGCCGGGGTATCGCACTCGGCGTGCTGCAGCCACAGCTCGAGCGGCCCCCTCGGCGGCATCTCTTCAGAGAAGAATTGCGGGAATCGGATCCATGTACGCGGTGGCATCGCTGCTCACACCACGAATTCACGCGAGGAGCCCTCGGCGTGGGTTCATGGGGCCGCGGCGCGCACCGCCACGGCATGCCCACCACGGCTAAGGCGCCAGCGGCGCGGGCCGCTGCCTCCCCCTCCGGAGCCTTCCGCCAGGGCGTAAAAGGGCAGCGGGTAGCCGGGGGGAGGCCGCTCATACCAAGGCCTCGTCAACTCCAGCCTCACGACGACGTCGCGAGAGCGGACCAGCCTCTTCTTCGGTCGGAGAGGCCCTAGATTTTCGCGGGGGGTCTTCCCCTTCTCAGCAGCGGAGAATCTCCGTATTGGCGCCATGAGTGTCGCAGCAAGGAGGAAGAAGAAGAAGCGGGCGGAATGGAGCAAGAGATGAGTGACGGGGGCTCCCCCTCCTCATTTATAGCCAGAGGGAGGCCAACCACCGGCCTCCACGATGACAGGTAATGATGGTTTTTCTGCATGCAGCAGGGACTCGTCAAGTCGGGCAGTTGCCGAGGCAGCGTGGGGAAGCGGCGACGCCCACGTCCCGTCAATCGCCACACGTCAATCAAGGCTGCAGGCGGTTGGGGCCCGCGGCGCTCCATACTTGCCCCTTGGCTTCGCCTCGAAGCCAAGTTCGAGCGCGCCTTGGGCCCGGGGGCTACTGTCGGCGTCCTGGGAATGGGGGTACCCAGACTTGCCTGCCTGCGGCCCAGGGCATGGCTCCACCAGCGGCCTGGTACGGCCCATCTTCATCAGCAACCACTCAAGACCCTCGCGAGGCGGACAACGCCAAGGCCTCCTCGGGGGCAGCCTCACTAGGCTGGCTCCCGAGGAGCGGAGATATCTATGCAAGGGGCACCTCGCAACATGCGCGTGACATGAGCCGTGACGATCAAGGCCAGGCGGGCGCCAGCGGGCGCAGAGTACCTATTCCCTCTTTGGTGCTAAAGGGGCAAGCGCAGGCGAGGAGTCCCGAGGCATCAGGCAAAGGTTTCCATATCGGTGCAACGAGACCAAGACCAGCAGGACGGAGGTCACCGCGGAGCCCACGATGGCATCACCACCAGAGCCTTTGGCAGGCGAAGACCACCTTTTGTCAGGATAACTTGTACTAGTTGTCCTCCTTCAAACTTGGCCGTTGTGGGATCCCTTCCCGCCTAATATTTGGGAACAGGACGGGGCCTCTATAAATAGGACTAGCCACCACCCTATCAAGGGACGGATCATTGAGACCATCCTTGCAAACACAAGCTCACCGAGCTCAAGAACACCTCTCCTCGGGAGGCTGTTCATCCCTTGTACTTGTTCATCCTCAGCCTATAAGGCAATCCACCACACCACAATGGAGTAGGGTATTACACCACAACGGTGGCCTGAACCAGTATAAATCCTCGTGTCTCTTGTTCTTTGGGTTCGTTGAGCTAGGCCTTGAGATCATTGCGAGAGAGAGCTAGCGAGAGAGAGATCTTCGTGCGCACCCTAGTGTTCGAACCTCAAGGGTTTGCCGGAACCCAGAATCCAACACACTTCTCGGCCCCTTGTTTAAACCAACATATTTTAATTAAATTGAGATATTTGCTCTTATATTGCTATGACTAATGAATGCATATGATTCTACAAATCCTCTCTTTATTATGTTTCCATAGGAAATGGGCTAAAATGGACGAAATCAAGTGAGAACATGGAAAGGAGTGAAGGAGGAGATAGAAGAAATCAGTAGGAGGCGCACCAGAAGCCACATAGCAAAATATGACGTTTCATGCGATCGCTTCTTCTCGCATGTGCGATCATATGGCATGGAAACCGAGGCCACTCGTCCACCTGAACAACTTTTATAAAGGGGTCGAGGCCAAAATGTCAATAGAACATCCGCGAGAGAAGTCAGAACAGAGTCATCCTCATTCATCTCCATCAACCCTAGCCACCGCCATTTCCATCTCCATAGCCGCCATCACCACCATAGTTCTTCTTCCTCTAGATCATACTTGTAATTATGCATTACACACAACATTCATTGTAAGACATATTATCAATCAATCCATCTCCATGATGTGTTCTTCA
This sequence comes from Triticum aestivum, assembly GCF_018294505.1. Classification (NCBI taxonomy): domain Eukaryota; kingdom Viridiplantae; phylum Streptophyta; class Magnoliopsida; order Poales; family Poaceae; genus Triticum; species Triticum aestivum. The sequence goes on from NC_057799.1 coordinate 326,950,954, forward strand.
TGTGATCTGATCTCCATGCGTGAGTAGTTCGGTAAGGTATGGGTTGAGGCAAGCCTTGTAAACCTCTATATTTGTTGTGGGGATCAATGGAAGTACTTTTAATTAACGTCGCTTATGTTTGAAATAAAATTGTTCCGTAGATGTCTCTTGTCTCGTATACATTCTTCATTCCTGCAAGTACCTAGGATCATGGAGAGCCAGCCATAGAGAGGCTAAGGGCAGGGAGACCGTGAAGTGTTATTCTGAACACCAGTGATAGAAAGGTTTAGTACGGTAACATGGATCTTATCCCTGGGGGTTCAAGAGGTGTAGTCATTAAAGGACCAAAGCTCTTGTCTGATCATTGCAATCTTAATTATCGAGGCAACAACGTGCGATGGAGAGGGCCTTCGGTTGGACCACTAACTCTTGATGTAGGACGCGTCCGGTTGACGGAGTAAATGGCCACGGGTAGCCTAAACCGACTGCCCCTGGCTCTTCCAAAAAATTATCAGGCCTTTGGGCCTTCAAGCATTGGACCACCTTCCCTGGCCGGCTACCTCTGAAGCCGACTCACGGAAGGCGACCCAGCCTCAGCAACCTCCCCCCAGGATAACCACGGGGTGGCCGACTCCAGGAAGCCGGCCGTAAAGGATGCCGACTCCCCAGAAGCCGGCCTCGAAGAGCGCCGACTCCAAGAAGCCGGCCAAGACCGCAACCACCAAAGCTACGCCACATAACGGTGACAAGACGGGATGTGGCCACAGTGCGGCCCACTACCTCCGAAACCCGAGGCAGGAATGGCCACAGGATGCCGTACGGGACGGCCATCTCCCGTCCGGCTCGGCACTGTAGCCATGCTAGCCTCGACGTCACCCACGGCAGACGCCAGTACGGCCCATAGGCGGCGGGCCCCTTCAGCCAGAGAGAGGCGCGAAGGCGGCCCGGCCTCCCCCAGTCGGCCAAGGGCGCAGCCGGCCCCCCAGAAGCCGGCTACCCCCTCCCTCGAAGCATGTGCCACATTAAGGAGACAAGACGAGGTAAGGCTACAGTGAGAGCCCTCGAGGCGGCCCACTGTAGCCACGCTTACCTCAACGAAGCCCTCGTCATCAGGGGCGAGGCTACAGCAAGCAGCCGCCGACAAGATCCTAGGCGGTGGGGCCGGCCTGTCGACCAAGAGGCCGGCAGCCGGCGGGACCCACCAGTCGGCGGGCCCCAATAGCCGACGGAGAAGCCGGCGAGCATAGACACTGACGGCTGGGACCAGTGCCTAGCCGGATTACAATTGTACCCCCGGGGGGTAGGCCTATATAAACCCCCCATGGCACCCATGCAAAGGGTTGGCTTCTGAGCATAGCACACACACCATAGAGTGAGAGAAGCAAGAGCTAGCCTTGTTCTTCTTCTCCCTTGAACCCAACAGCTCTAGGAGAGATTGTAGCTACTTTTCCCGATCTACTGATCATGCGGAGACCCCGCAGAGCAGGACTAGGGGTGTTATCTCCTCGGAGAGCCCCGAACCTGGGTAAGATCCGCCGGCGTGCATGTCTTCGCCTCATCCCGTTTCCAGGCACCGGCGACGTCTTATTGGCACCCACAATGATAAGCCACCCGTTGGCATATGTCGCACCTACCACCCGACATTTGGCGCCCACCGTGGGGCCAGGTGCACCGTCGTCCGGAGACCTGTTCTGGACGGGAACCCTCTTCCTCCCCCGCGAGCGCAGCCAGCCTGCTGCGCCCGATGGCGTTTGCCTCGACGCGCTACAGGGCGTCGACGACGCCTGCGCAGCGAGCTGCCTCGCCGATCTCCTCGGCGAGACTCGCATCTCCGACGAGCCTGCGTCCGACGCAGGCACGGACTACCCCGAGAGCCGCCTCGTCAGCCTCCTCGACCAGCTTCACGTCTCCAGCGAGCCTGCCGCAGACTTGGAGTCGGTCGGCTCCACCGACCCGATGCTCGTCGACTCCGACACGGCATCGCTCGATGCCTACCCCTCCGACGTGGTGGTTTTCGACGACCCTCTCCCTCGAGCTGACAGTGGCAGCAGCGCTGTCACCGAAGTGTTGGTCATCAGCCACGTCGCCAACTCGGGTGAGAACGCCCACGACGCCCTGCAAACGGCGATGCACGACCTCTCCGTCCCCATCCCGGCCGATGCCGACGCCGAGACCCTGGAGGCACGCCGCCTCGCTCTCATCGCGGAAGGCCAAAAGATAGCCTCCATGAGACGCCTCACCGAGGCCCACCAGCGCGAAGTCGACCGCGCCGCCTTCGGTACGCCGCCGCCTAGCGGCCCGAGCCGAGCCGGCTTCGTCCAGAAGCGCGGCGCGGCCGTCGCCAGCATGCTGGGGGCAGATCGCCCCGTCTACGCCACCCCGCTCGAGAATCTGCGAGCCGCTCAGGCGGCCGCAGAAGAGCTCAATGGGCTGGGAGCCGATGAGCTCCCCTACATGACAAGACGGATCCAGCAGTTGATCGACGCGGCTGTAGAACGGCACGAAGCCGGCGCCCGTGCTGATAGTCATCCCCCGCGCCGGGAGCACGCCGCGACGTCCCGCTCGCCGACTGCGAGCGGCGCCCGCCAGAAGAAAGACAAGGAGCCGGCTGCTAGCCGCAGCCGGACTCGCATCACCATCGAGCGCGACGCGGAAGGCCGCCCGCGAGCGGTGGAGCACCAAGGAAATCTGCCTGCTCCCCCGCCTCGAAGAGAAAAACGTCTCTCCCCACCGCCTATCACGCACCCGACTCTTGGCGACCGACTCGGCCGCCGAGAAGGAGTCGGCGAGAACGACGCCCGCCACCGGATCGACCGCCTTGCTCGATCCTTGGCGTTAGAAGAAGAAGACGATGTCGGCCCGCCATGCTTTGGCCCCCGCATCCGCGACGAGCCCTTCCCCAAAGGGTTCTCGCTCCCCAGAGACACGCCCAAGTACAACGGCTCAGTGAAGCCGAAAGATTGGCTCATCGACTACTCCACGGCTGTCAGCATAGCCAACGGCAATCGGCGCGTCGCCGTGAAGTACGTCCCCCTCATGCTGCAAGGCACGGCGCGCACATGGCTCAACAGCCTCAAGCCCTACAGCATCAACAGTTGGCTGGACTTCACGGAAGTCTTCGTCCGCAACTTCACCAGCACCTACAAGCGGCCTCCCAAGCCTCGCCAGCTCTCCCTCTGCGTCCAAGGGCCCAACGAGTCGACCCGCGACTACCGCACGCGGTGGGCCGAGCTCCGCAACTCCTGCGAGGGGGTGCACGAGGTTCAGGCCATCGAGTACTTCACCGCCGGGTGCCGAGAGGGCACCCTCCTCAAGCACCGACTCCTCTGCGACGAGCCGGCTACCCTTGACGAGTTGCTGGTCATTGCAGACAAGTACGCCACAGCCGACTCCTCGATGAAGCCGTCCAACCACACGACCCGAAAATGCCATTGGCTCACCCGCATCTCCAAGGGCGAAGGGTTGCTGCCGCCTCCGCCTCCCGGCCCGCCGCCTCCAGCCCCTCAGCAGCCGGCGGCTCGGCCGGCGGTCGGCACCATCCAAGACGAATTCCCTGAAGAGCACGCCGCCTACGTCATCTTTACCAGTCAAGCCGACGACAAGCGCAGTCGGCGCCGACAGCACCAAGAAGTTAATGCAGTCGCCTCTAGCGCCCCCGAGTTCATGCACTGGTCAGAGAAGCCAATCAGCTGGAGCCAGGCCGACCACCCAGAGGTGATGCCCTCTCCCGGCTCCTATGCAATAGTCTTGGATGTCACCCTCGCGACGGAGAGGCGAGCTGCCAGATTCTCCCGCGTCCTGATAGATGGCGGAAGCAGTATCAACATACTGTACCGCGATACCATGGAGAAGCTGAACATCAAAGCGAAGCAGCTTATGCCGAGCCGGACCGTGTTCCATGGTATCGTCCCCGGCTTGTCTTGCTCCCCAATCGGCAAGATTAAAATAGATGTTCTCTTCGGAGATAAAGATCACTTTCGCCGGGAAGCGATCTGGTTCGAGGTAGTGGACTTGGAGAGCCCCTATCATGCTTTGCTTGGCCGACCTGCTCTGGCCAAGTTCATGGCTGTGCCCCACTACGCCTACCTGAAGATGAAGATGCCGAGCTCAAAGGGGATCATCACGGTAGCCGGCGATTACAAGAAGTCCATCGAGTGTGCCATGGCCAGTAGCTGGCTGACCGAGTCCCTCGTGGTGGCAGAAGAGAAGAAGATGCTGGAGCGGGTTGTGGCCATGGCCGGCAAGCAGCCGGCCCTGTCCCCCATCCCTAAAAATTGCGATGCGCAGGGCTCCTTCCAGCCTGCCAAAGAGACGAAGAAGATACCTCTGGACCCGGAGAACCCGGAGAGGTTCGCTGTCATTGGGGCGAACTTGGACAGTAAATAGGAAGGCGAGCTCGTCGACTTCCTCCTTGAGAATCGAGACATTTTTGCATGGTCCCCAAATGACATGCCGGGTATCCCGAAGGACTTCGCCGAGCACAAATTACATGTCCGAGCCGATGCGAAGCCGGTCAAGCAACCCCTCCGCCGACTGTCAGAAGAGAAGCGAAGAATCGTGGGAGAAGAGATAGCCCGGCTCCTTGCCGCTGGCTTTATCATGGAAGTGTTCTTTCCAGAGTGGCTTGCCAACCCAGTTCTGGTTCTGAAGAAGAATAACAAGTGGCGTATGTGTATAGACTACACTAGCCTGAACAAGGCCTGCCCCAAGGATCCGTTTGCTCTGCCATGGATTGATCAAGTGATAGACTCCACAGCCGGATGCGAGCTGTTGAGTTTTTTGGACGCCTATTCAGGGTACCATCAGATCAAGTTGGACCCAGCTGACCGCCTGAAGACTGCCTTCATCACACCCTTTGGAGCTTTCTGCTACCTGACTATGACATTCGGCTTGTGGAATGCCGGTGCCACTTTTCAGCGTTGCATGCAGAAATGCCTCTTGAAACAACTCGGCAGAAATGCCCACGTCTATGTAGACGACATTGTGGTGAAGACAGAGAAGCGCGGTACCCTGCTGGAAGATCTCAGAGAAACATTCGCCAACTTGCGCCGATTCCAAATCAAGCTCAACCCCGAGAAGTGCGTGTTCGGAGTACCAGCCGGCCAGCTGCTAGGCTTCCTGGTCTCCGAACGCGGCATCGAGTGCAACCCCGTCAAGATCAAGGCCATTGAGAGGATGGAGATTCCCACCAAACTGCGAGATGTGCAGAAGTTCACCGGCTGCTTGGCCTCCCTGAATCGTTTTATCAGCCGACTAGGAGAGAAGGCTCTCCCCCTGTACCGACTCATGAAGAAGTCCACTCACTTCGAGTGGAATGACCAAGCCGACCAAGCCTTCCATGAGTTGAAGAAAATGCTGACCACTCCGCTTGTCCTGGCAGCGCCGACTGAAAAAGAGCCCATGCTCCTCTACATCGCTGCGACTAGCCGAGTAGTCAGTACTGTTGTTGTGGTCCCGCGCCCGGAAGAAGGCCGAGCCCAGCTAGTCCAGAGGTCGGTGTACTACCTAAGCGAAGTGCTATCCAGCTCAAAGCAGAACTACCCGCACTACCAGAAGATGTGCTATGGGGTATACTTCGCCGCCAAGAAACTGAAGCCCTACTTCCAAGAGCACCCCATCACGGTCGTGTGCACCGCCCCGCTCGCCGAGATCATAGGCAGCCGGGATGCATCCGGCCGGGTGGCTAAATGGGCCATTGCACTGGCGCCCTACACGATATTCTACCAACCCCGCACCGCCATCAAGTCCCAAGCATTGGCCGACTTCCTCATCGATTGGGCCGAGACCCAGTACCTACCGCCGGCTCCCGACTCTACCCATTGGCGGATGCACTTTGACGGGTCCAAGATGCGCACCGGCTTGGGAGCCGGCATCGTCCTCACCTCTCCCAAAGGCAACAAGCTCAAGTACACACTGCAGATCCACTTCTCCGCCTATAACAACATGGCCGAGTACGAGGCGCTCGTACATGGGCTCCGGCTAGCCAAAGAGCTCGGCATACGCCGGATCCTGTGTTACGGCGACTCAGACTTGGTGGTCCAGCAGTCGTCCGGCGACTGGGACGCCAAGGACACGAACATGGCAAGCTATCGATTCCTCGTCCAGCAGATCAGCGTATACTTCGAAGGGTGCGAGTTCCTTCACGTGCCAAGGGCCGACAACGACCAAGCAGATGCCCTAGCACGGATCGGCTCCACCCGACAAGCCATACCGACTAGTGTCTCCCTCCAGCGCCTCCTCAAGCCGTCCATCAAGCCGTCTCTAGAGTCAGACTTTATCTTCGTACCGCCTGCGCCAGATGCAGCCGCATCCGACTGGAGGAACCCCGCAGGCGGCACGGGGACTTCAACAACTGGCCCGGGGACTGCAGCAGTCGTCCCGGGGACTGCAACGACACAAGAAGCGGTGGCCGACTCCAATTCCACGCCACCCAACCCACCCACCCGAGTCATGGTGGCTACACTAACAGAAGAAGAAGTCACAGCTCCATCATGGGCCCAGCCCATCCTCAAGTTCCTAGTCAGCAGATAGCTGCTGGCTGATGAGATCTCAGCAAGACTAGTGCAACGACGAGCCGCAGCATATGCAATAATCAACAGAGAGCTTGTGAAGCGCAGCATCACTGGAGTCTTCCAGCGTTGTGTCGAGCCAGAAAGAGGAGTGGCAATCCTCAAGGATATCCACCAAGGCGAATGCGGCCACCACGCCGCCTCAAGATCGCTTGTGGCCAAGGCTTTCTGCCATGGTTTCTTTTGGCTGACTGCCTTGGAAGATGCTAAAGAGATAGTCAAGAGCTGCAGAGGATGCCAAGTTTTTAGTTCCAAGCAACACCTGCCGGCTTCTGCACTCAAGACCATTCCCCTCACCTGGCCTTTTGCCGTCTGGGGACTGGACATGGTGGGCCCTTTCAAGACAGCCCGCGGCGGCTTGATGCATCTACTTGTCGCTGTGGACAAGTTCACAAAGTGGATCGAAGCAAAGCCGATCAAGAAGCTGAACGGGCCGACTGTCGTGACATTCATCACTGACATCACTACTCGGTACGGCGTGCCGCACAACATCATCACCGACAACGACACGAACTTCGCCAAAGGAGCACTGGCACGTTTCTGCGCGACGCAGGGCATCCGACTGGACTTACCGTCCGTTGCCCACCCGCAGTCAAACGGCCAGGTCGAGCGAGCAAATGGACTCATCCTCTCCGGCATCAAGCCCCGACTGGTTGTACCACTGGAGCGATTAGCAGGCTGCTGGCTCGATGAGCTGCCGGCTGTCCTCTGGAGTCTGCGCACTACACCCAACAAGTCGACCGGCTTCACTCCATTCTTCCTCGTGTATGGTGCCGAGGCTGTCATCCCAACAGACATCGAGTTCGACTCGCCTTGGATCACCATGTACACGGAGGAGGAGGCCAAGGAAGCAAGAGAAGACGGCGTCGACCTACTGGAAGAAGGCCGGCTGTTAGCACTCAGCCGGTCCGCCATCTACCAGCAAGGGCTGCGCCGCTACCACAACCGCAAGGTCAAGCCAAGATCCTTCCAAGAGGGCGACCTTGTGCTCCGGCTGATCCAGCGAACAACCGGCCAGCACAAGCTCTCGGCCCCTTGGGAAGGCCCCTTCGTCATCAGCAAGGCACTAGGCAACGACTCCTACTACCTGATCGACGCGCAAAAACCAAGAGCACGCAAGAGAGACGACTCCGGCAAGGAGTCGGAACGACCATGGAACGCGGACCTCCTGAGAAGATTTCACAGTTGAAAGCAGTATGTATCATGCTACCCTTTTGTATTAAGTACGAACCAACAGGCCCCCCGAACAGTACTCGGGGACTGCCTTTGTTTATCCATGAATGACGAGTGTCATACCCATGAATGTATTATTACATTTGATTTCTTGTTGGGCACCGGGTTCGACTAGTCGGCCCGGGGACTGGCCACCTTGAGCTATATTAAAAGTTCTGCCTGAAGTCAGACAAGTAGTGTGCCGGCTCCCGAGTCCTCTCTTGTTGAAAGTCGCAGCTCGAAGAACCAACTGTCCGACTAGCAAGAGGCAAGGCAGAAAGGATGCCCACACGAAAAACGGCTAAGGACCAACGAACTTATATAGCAAAAAGACGGCCTCCAACCACGCTTGCCGGCTGTCAGAACAGCCGGCTGGCCGGCTTCCTAAACACTTAGCTCTAGTCCAGCAAAGCTAGAGTACTTCCCTCCACCAATTGGCCAAGCACTCCTCCAGCTACAGATTGCAGAGCAACTGTTTGACTGGGGAGGCGGCAACCAAGGAAGGGCGGCAAAGGAAACAGCGGAAGGATGAAAAGCAAAGTACGAGGAAAAGCCAAATGCATGCATAAGTTATATATACATATAAAGCCCCCAACAGGCCGGCTACGGACATAAGTTCGAATACACCCCCAGTGGGTGGAATTGTGCAGACTTAACAGAACATTGTTCCAAAAGTGACAAGACAGGAAAACAAAAGATGGCAGACTAGACTAGGGCGCGGTGCGGGAGCCGAGCTAGTCGGTGGAGACGGCCTCGCCGGCTGAAGGAGTGGCCGCCTAGCGGGTCTCGGCTTGGTCACCACCAGTGGCAGGCGACGCACTCGTGCGTGACGTGGTGCTGGAGGCGCGGTCAGGCTGAGGCTGGTCGGCTGCTCCACCAGCCGGCTCGGCGTCTTCACCCTCCTCCTCCTCCTCTTCGCCCTCGTCGCTGGAGTCGATCTCCTCCGCCGAGTCTTCACCGTCTGCCGGGTTCAGCCCGAACCACTCCTCCGGCTGGGCGACACCGTTGTCATCTACCTCAAGGGCGAAGACGCTGGTGTCGGTATAGTCGAAGATCGCCGAAGCCCGCCGGATGATAGCCGGCCGCGCCGGCTCCAGCTCCGTGTCGGCTTGCTGCCGCCAGGTAGCCAGCTGATCCAGGCTCAGGCCGGGATACCAGGCCTTGACAAACTCCAGCGCCCGCCTGGCGCCGGACCGAGCCGCCGAGGCCTTCCAGGCTTCGAAGCGGCCGACTGCCACCTCCAGCCAGTCGGCGGTCCGACTGGGGGTGCGAGGAACCACTTGGCCGGGCCAGAGGGCGGCCAGTACTTGCGCCCCGGCGCGCTGAAGACGGCGGAGCAGTCGGTGAGCCGGCTGGAGACGGGCCTGGATCGCCAAGAGCTGCTCCTCCAGCGAACGGCCAGCGGTTGGCGAAATCTCGAAGCCAGCCAGCCTTCGCGCTTGGCGGCGGGCCTCGATGATCTGGTTGGCGGCGGTAGAATAGCCAGGAAAGTACTCTACGCAAGAAAGAAAAAAAAAGAGAAAGAAGAGAAAACACCAAGTCAGAAAACGAGCCAAAAGCGGCAGATGGCTAGAAAGGACGAAGAAGTAGGCGGCTTACCATCTACCAGATCCTCGATCTGACCATAGCCAGTGATCAGAGTTTGCCTTGCTTCAGCCCAGCCAGCCGCCTCCATCTCGTAGTCGGCCTGGAGGGCGGCTTCGCGGTCCTGCACCGCCTTCAGAGCCGCCTTGTGGCCCTCCTCCTGGTCGGCCAACTTCTTGGCCAGGCGGTCGCGTTCCTGCACCAAGGCGGCAAGCTCGGCATCCTTGGCACGAAGGGCAGTCTGAGACTCTCCCAGCTGTGCCCTCAGACCGGCGTTGGCCGCTGCAGAGATGGCAGAAAAAGAAAGAACAGTAAGAGGAAGTCGTCAAGAAAGATCCGACCCGACTGCTCAGCAGTCGGCCCGAATCTCGGGGACTACACCCAGTGGGTGCGCTGATGCGCCCCCACGTGAGATAAAGAACAAAGCACGTACCCCGGCTCTCAGTAAGGTCGGCGGTCTTCTGGGTCAGCTCCCGAGCCTGGGAGTTGAAGGCGGCCGCACGAAGATTGTGGTAGTCCTGCAAGATAGACAGAAGATCGAAGTAAGAACAAGAATAGCAAAGCCAAATCCACTAAGAAGTTCCAAGCCGCCTGCTCAGCAGCCAACTCGGAACTCGGGGACTACACCCAGTGGGTGCACTGACGCGCCCCCACGGAAGAAATCAAGATCAAGAAGAAGCAAGATAAGAAGACTAACCCGGATGGCCGCCCGCGTCGCAAGGAACTCGTCGGTATACTGCCTCAGCGCCGTAGCCTGGGCCTGGAGCCGGGTCCGGACGTCCTGCACGGCCACGTTCATCACGGCCGTCCCTCCGCCCGGCGTCCACTCCGAGGTAGCGCTGGCCACCTCCACATCCTGGGCCGACGAGCTGGAGCCCGCGGCCGGCTGCGGCTCCGACGCGGCCTTCTGTGGCTCCGACGCAGCCTTCCCCGCGCGCCGGCTCGGCGGCATCCGGACCGCCAGCTCAGTCCTCGCGGCCGGCTCGCCCCCCGCCGACTGCGCAGGCGGCAGATCAGGCCGGCAGCCTTGAGCCGCCCCAGTCGGCAGGGTCGGCACCGGCGCCCTCTCCAGGATGACGACGTCGTCGTCTCTCTCCAGCCCTGGCTGGTCGCCGCCGGCTCCTTCTGGCGAGGGCTCCGGGGCCCCAGGTGCTGCGATGCGCAGTGGGGTGACCAACAAGGCCCCCTCCGCCGCCGCCGCAGCTGCAGCCTCCGCTTGGGCCTTGGCTGCGGCGTCGGCACGCGCCTTCGCCGCCTCCTCCTCCTGCACCGCCTGGGCGGCGGCCGCCTTCCGTGCCTCCGCCTTCCGTGCCTCCGCCTCCCGCGCCTCCCGCTCCTCCTGCGCTTCCCGCGCGTTCTGTTCTGTCGCCTCCTGAAGGTCGGCACGGGGGTCCACGCGGTGAGTGGTGCTCCCAGACCCCCTCGGCGACTCAACGACGGAGGCGGCAGCCGCCCGCTCAAGCGATAATGGAGCTCTGGTTGTTTGGAGAAAAAGACAAGGATTCAGGAACCCCCAGAGAAAAGAAAGAAACAAGAGTACACAAAAGAGTTCGAACTTACGCCGACACCGTCTGTGGTTGCTTCACCGTCTTGCGGAAGCGAGCCGCCTTCGCGGCCGCCTCCTCCCCCCTAGTCGCCGCCGCCCCGCCCCTGGGCTTCTTCGTCCGACTGCCGAACAAACCCTGGGCGGCGCGACGCTTTTGCTCGCCGCCCCGAGCAGGCGGTGCAGCGGAGGAACCCGCGCCGCGTCCAGATGCCGGCCGACGGTGCGGGACGACTTGGGCCTCATCGTCGTCCGGCCAGTCGTCGAAGGTGACTCCATGCCCGGAGCCGCCTGCTTTGCCGCCGGCTTGGCCACCACCCGACTCGGTGTTGTCGTCCATAGCGGCCGCCCCCAAGTCGGGGTCCTCCAGGTCGTGCTGCGTCCGGTCGGGACGAATCGGCGCTCTGCATCCGACCCGCTAGCAGGCCGAAGAAGAGGACTCTGTCGAAGACAAGCCGACTAGTCAGAGTCGGCCAAAGGAACTCGGCGACAAAGCTAAGAGAAAAAGAAGAGACGAGGAGAACATACCGTGGGCGGTGGATTGGCTCGGCTATATGGCTCCTTGCCGAACTGCCACTCTTCAGAGAGTTTGCAGTTCGCGAGGTAGTTCACCATATAGGCAACCTCTGCGTGCGGCATGTCCTTGGTGCACATCCGGCTCGGATCGAGCTGGTCGCTCATCTGACAGATCAGATGAGGGCGGCTCTGGAGCGGAAGTACCCGGCGCGTGACAAAGGCGGCCAGCAGGTCGGGCCCCATCAAGCCCTCCGACTGGGTCATCGCTCGCACTCGGGCGACGGCTGCGGATCCAGCCGGCGTCAGAGTCACGGCCCGGTAGGACCATTGGGGCCGCCTGCCCTCCGGTGGGCCGGCTACGTAAGCCGGCAGGTTGACGTAGTCGCCCTGCGGGGTGATGCTCCTGACGTAGAAATATGACTTTTGCCATAGCTTCACCGACTGGATCAGCATGATGATGGGGAAGGGGTTGTCGGCAGCCACCCTCCGCCCCGCGATGAAGGCGCCAGTCTGAGCCGGCACGCCCCGCGAGCGCGTGCCTAGCTTGGACTGGAAGAACTCCCCCCAGAGCTCGAGGGTGGGGAGGACGCCGAGGTAGCCTTCGCACAGGGTGACGAAGGCAGACAGCAGCACCACCGCGTTCGGGGTGAGGTGGTGCGGCTGGAGCTGGTAGAACTCGAGCCAAGAGCGGAAGAAGGCGCTAACGGGCAGGCCGATTCCGCGCAAGAAATGCGAGCGGAAGACCACCCGCTCGCCCTCCCGCGGCTCCGGCGTAAGCTCCTTCACCGGCGCGAGACGGACCTCCACCTTGTCCGCGCTGGGCAGCCGCCGCGTCTTGCGGAGGAATTCGACGTGATCCTCGTGGACGTTGGAGCCGTCCCAATCCCCGCCATATTGTTCCGTGGCGGGAGGCATGGTGAAAACGAGCGCGGCGGCGGAGGAACGAGTAGTGGAAGAGCGCGGCGGCGAGGCGCTGTTGCAAGAAACGGCAAGAGGAAGAAGATGGTGGAAGGGGGAGGAGCGTGCGAGAGCCTGCCGCTCTCCCTCTCCCCCTACTTATAGCTTCGCGAGGTGAAGCCGGGGAGGCCGGACGTGGGGTAAGACGTGGGATTAACTGTACCCACTCCCCCACGCCTCGCGATTATTAGGACCTAAAGGCGTGCCGAAACTACCGCAAGGAGACGTGCGGGCGGTTTCGGGCTGCAGAGAATCCGCGCCTGGGCCCGGGCGTGGACGTGGCGGGCCCCCGCTCTGCGGCGACGTCCCGTCGCGCGTGTGGGCTGGCAGGCTTTTTGGCCGAGAGAGGCCATGTGGTTTGCAGACGGCAAGTGGCCGGCCCGCGGCCCGGTGCACGCACTGGCGAGCTCCCGCCCTCCGACTCCGGAATTTTTGACCAAGGCGGCGCGTCTAACCAAAGCCGGCTCCCAGCTGCCGACTGGTCAAGATAGGAAGCTGATCGAGCTTCTCAACTCCTACCCAACCTCAAAGCCCAATCAGCTTCGGGGACTACTGTCGGAGTAAATGGCCACGGGTAGCCTAAACCGACTGCCCCTGGCTCTTCCAAAAAATTATCAGGCCTTTGGGCCTTCAAGCACTTCAAGCATTGGACCACCTTCCCTGGCCGGCTACCTCTGAAGCCGACTCACGGAAGGCGACCCAGCCTCAGCAACCTCCCCCCAGGATAACCACGGGGTGGCCGACTCCAGGAAGCCGGCCGTAAAGGATGCCGACTCCCCAGAAGCCGGCCTCGAAGAGCGCCGACTCCAAGAAGCCGGCCAAGACCGCAACCACCAAAGCTACGCCACATAACGGTGACAAGACGGGATGTGGCCACAGTGCGGCCCACTACCCCCGAAACCCGAGGCAGGCATGGCCACAGGACGCCGTACGGGACGGCCATCTCCCGTCCGGCTCGGCACTGTAGCCATGCTAGCCTCGACGTCACCCATGGCAGACGCCAGTACGGCCCATAGGCGGCGGGCCCCTTCAGCCAGAGAGAGGCGCGAAGGCGGCCCGGCCTCCCCCAGTCGGCCAAGGGAGCAGCCGGCCCCCAGAAGCCGGCTACACCCTCCCTCGAAGCATGTGCCACATTAAGGAGACAAGACGAGGTAAGGCTACAGTGAGAGCCCTCGAGGCGGCCCACTGTAGCCATGCTTACCTCATCGAAGCCCTCGTCATCAGGGGCGAGGCTACAGCAAGCAGCCGCCGACAAGATCCTAGGCGGTAGGGCCGGCCTGTCGACCAAGAGGCCGGCAGCCGGCGGGACCCACCAGTCGGCGGGCCCCAACAGCCGGCGGAGAAGCCGGCGAGCATAGACACTGACGGCTGGGACCAGTGCCCAGCCGGATTACAATTGTACCCCCGGGGGGTAGGCCTATATAAACCCCCCGGGGCACCCATGCAAAGGGTTGGCTTCTGAGCATAGCACACACACCATAGAGTGAGAGAAGCAAGAGCTAGCCTTGTTCTTCTTCTCCCTTGAACCCAACAGCTCTAGGAGCGATTGTAGTTACTTTTCCCGATCTAGTGATCATGCGGAGACCCCGCAGAGCAGGACTAGGGGTGTTATCTCCTCGGAGAGCCCCGAACCTGGGTAAGATCCGCCGGTGTGCATGTCTGCGCCTCATTCCGTTTCCAGGCACCGGCGACGTCTTATTGGCACCCACAATGATAAGCCACCCGTTGGCATATGTCGCACCTACCACCCGATACCGGTCAAGACGTAATTTGCACACATCCCCAACTTCGCTTCATAACAAGCACATCTCGATGGGTGACTTCTAGCGCACAATTTAAGATCATATTTGGTCCCAACACAAATGCATGGTTGTAAGCATTAAGACATCACACCCGTACCTCTTTGTATTATTAGCGTTCTACTCAAGGTTGTTTGATTTTGATCCGGTCAAAAGCTGGAATTGTTCTTTAACAAAAGCTTGCTAGAGACCCTAGCTTAAAGGGGGCCTTCCTCCCGTGGGTTTGATAAGTCAGGGTCACCTTCTGGGAAAAAGCGATAATCCTTCTGCTCCATTTCTGGATCACTAACAGAAGTAATCAAGCTTCAAGCTCAGAACCGAACACCATCTCTTCAGATCAGGCAGCAAGTCAGGCCGGCCAAGTTCTCGAGGCCATATCTGATGAGATTCCACGAAAATTGCAGTTGAGCCCAACTTCATGTCAAGATATGTGCGAGGCAAGTAGATCAAATTCAGCGCCTTGCCATCTCGGACAGTCGGAACCTGCTCTATGAGCAGATCTAGGACAAATCCAGAGACGCTAGAATTTTCAACCCACCCTCCACCCACCGGGTCGCTACTGTCGAGGACTTAACTGACGTGCTAGCGTACGCATCTGATGAATACGCCGACATTGATGAAGATGTCGATGAGGTGTTAGGCATTGCTTCACCGCCGGCCACGGTTAATGCCGGAAAGTGGGCAGCTACCTCCACTTGCGACATCTACATGGTGGGTACCCCCAAAGAAGGAGGAGATAAACAACGTCCCAAACACTGACATATAGGCGACCGCAATAAAAGCAATGGAAATGGCGAGGCAAGCAACGACGACACTAGAAACGGTGACACCACCAACAATGATGCGGCACAGGACGGCACCGACAACCAGAAACCTGATGGCGACATCGGCAATGGCGACAATATCAGCAATGCGGATGATGCCATGATGAAATGCAACAACCAAAATAAAACACAAGACGGCAATGAAGAACATTGAAGGCCTCTGAAGCGTCGGTCTCGGGGCGTTACAACACTCCACCACTACAAGAGGATCTCGTCCCGAGATCTAAGGACGGCACCGGAGAAAAGCGGAAGAGGAAGAGAAGAGGTAAAGCTAAGTTGCTTCTTTGACAAACGAGTGAAACCACGAACCTTGAGAGGTTGAACAATTTCGAGAAAATAATACAACGAAGATGAACAAAGTTGAAAACACTCTGTTAGAAAAGAGAAACAAGGAACATTACGAGAACCTTGTAGGTTGAAAGACAAACAAAAATGGTTACGATGGACAAGAAGTACATGCAAGCACTCTGGTTGCAACAAGATGTACAAGGAACGATAAGGAACAATTACGACAACACTCCGGTTGAAAATGGAAGGGATAGAATATGAACTTGCAAAATGAAAGCACTTGGATGAGACTCCAGTTAAAAGAGGAATGATAGACACAACACTCTGGTTAAATGGAAAAGAAAGAAAAGAACATGATCCTCACAATTCGAGATGATGAGTGAAGAGAGCTACATCACAATGCCTCCGGAAGAAAGAATAGAAAAATAGATCATTGTAATAACAGAATGGAGAAGAAAATGCCAACTTCTGCCACAAATTATTTTGGAAAGCACCCTTCCAAGAAGGTTAGAACGGAGTTGTTGGAAAACCAACAACGAAACGAATAAGCTTGTAGTGGACTTATGGAAAACATCTCAAGACTATGAGGTGACAGCCGTCCACTAATGGAAACCATTGATTTGAGTGAGAGCACCAAGGCGATGAAAAACTTCTTTCACCAAGAGGATAGGAGAAAACTTGGATCATTGATAAGCACCATAATAGCAACATTCCTTAGGGAAGGCTTTAGGTGAAACATGACACAAGATAAATCCAACGAAGAGATTGGTGGATTTAAAATATCTCATTCTTGACAACATGTGAATCATGAAACGCGAACTCAAATTGTCAAGAATGACATAACACCACCTCAAATGATAAGGTAGAACGAATTGCACTTTAGAATGCAAGATGAAGAATGCTTGGACTCCACAAAACAAAACATGTGTTGAACACCATGTTTATTTTAGAGTATAGCTTGGCGGATCTTAACTTCGAGAGAATTCTTAAAAAACAATTGAAGAATGAAAGGAATCCTTGATGAGCCACCATGTTGATCCTCCATGAAGAACTCCGATAATAAAAGAATGATCAAACGAAAGGGAAAGTTGGAAAGAACTCCGGGAGAAGCCTTGCAATGACTAGATGAAGCTTTGAAATGATATAATTGAAATAACTTGGAGCTCCGGGAAGAAAAATGAAAAAATGAGATCAAGAATTTTGATGAATCTCCGGAATAAGGAATTGAATTTACTCGATGGAACAAGAATAAGAATTACATTATGCTCATCCTTCACCAATTAAATTGATGACAAGCAATGGATTTGGCATACTACTTATTCTCGTAGAAAGGATTAAGATATATATGGCGCAAACTTGGGAAGGTCTTCAACGAACCACCGGTAGGATTGGAAAGAACGAATGAATTTATATGATAACGAAGGAAGAGAACTCTTGAACGAACCATCGTAAGAATTGAAAATGAACGAAGAAAAGATAAAGAAACACCGGGAAGAATTAGAAAATGAATGAAGATACTTGAGAGAATTTAGATACAAGTGAAACGAAGATATCATGAACTGATTAGAGGATATTTGAACGATGCACCGGTAAGAATTCAAGAACGAGAGCTGAATGTTGAGAACGAATAAATCTTCTGAAATGATGGCCTTCGGAGAATCAAACTGAAAAGACTCATGAATTTCCTCGGATGGGTGAAAGGAATTCTCACAATCGAAAATAATTATGAGAGGATGGCATAAGCTAGAACTATGAATCTTCAAGAGAACGGATATGATTTGGAGGAAACTCTTCCTCGGTCTTCAAAATCCGAGAATGACGATAAACACCACCATAAATTGTTGAGGCACTCCATAATGAAAATTAGAAAGGTTGAACCAACAATGAAAAGAATATGAAAGCGAACTTGGAGGATACATTTGACTTATGAGAAATCATTCTTATGTCAAACTTTGCAATGAATTTGAGAATAACTCCGGAAAGAATTAGAAGAGTTAGGTAAGATCCTGGGAAAAGACCTGTGGGTTAGGGCCCACTCGAGAGAAACACCGTTAAAAAGGTCACTTGGAAGAGAGATTGCGCCAGTTGAATTACATGGCTTGAATGTGATAACAACCTCGAAATAGCTTGAACGGATTGATAATGGAGACACAAATCTTCTGAGATATCTTCGGCACTCCAGAACAAATGAATGGCGAGAAGTGGATGATTAAGAGGTACACCGGCATGAGAAAGCATTTGAAACAAGGAAAGGAATGTGACCAACATTAAAGGCTTGAATTTAGTCCATCGGAGAAGAAAAAGAATGAAGAATGATAAACTTGAAGAACATCTTCATGAGAACCACCGGGTAAGAACATTGACGGAAAAGGATGGAGAGGCTTCCCATCAATAAAAGGATACATGATTGAGAAATCTGAGTCCTTGAAGAAAAGGGTGGGAGGGTGGGAAAACAAAGGCAACTTGGGTCGGATGAAACGAACACCGTTGAGAAAAAGCTTAGAATTGATCTTGCGAATGTTGAAAATGATCGGATCCACTTGAAGAGAAGCACGCCGGTTGAAAAAAATTTGGCATGACCATTCGGCATGAAAGAAGGATACTCGATTAGCAACTTCAGACTCCGTGAACAAAATGGCCGGAGGGCGGGAAAGAAAAATAAATGGGGATGGGAAAACAACAACGTTGAGAAGATGAGAGTTGATCTTACAAGGATGAAGTGGATGGAATAACTTGAAGATGAAAACACCGGTTGAAAAGGTTGACAAGACAATCTCGACGATAAAAAAAGGATTAGTATTCCCATAGAAATATGAGAACACCGCTTAGAATGAGGTATGGAATCCACACTTGACTTCGAAGCAACTCGAATACCACAAACCAAAACAAAACAAAGGATTGGCTTAGGAAATAAGCCGGAACAAATACATATGATAGAGATTTACCCAATCCCATATCCTGCATCTGTCGGAAAGATATTCTAAGAGCTACTTGAATTCCCACCTATAAACTCCTGAAACTTTCTGGTTATGCAATCTGGTGTTGGGGACATAGGGGACACAAAATATATCACCCAAACTAGCAATCCCTAAATCCAGCTGTATCCATCCGTCAACACATAACCAAGAAACCTTCGGAAATCGTGTACCTCAACCTTCGAAAAGCATCTGTTATACGAGTTATGGCAATACTCCCGAACTCTCGCCCCAGTACTGGGTGGCGTCGAGGTGATCTCACCAACAACTGCATAAAAGAGATTTTCGATGTCGGCGAAACTCAGGTATTCCAGAACTGCAACGATAAAATTGTGACGACAACACCTCGGAGCTCTACTCCCCGGGACACTGCCACAACCCCTAAATGTCAGGAGGCACCAAGAACAATGTTCTCGTCACAAAACCATCGGAACGATTCCAAGATACCCGCGTGATCCTAAATTTTTTTTAGTGAAATTTGAGGAGAGAAAAGTCAAAACTTCTACGTCAGGAGGCCTCACCAGAGCGACGAAGGGACTGAGGAGTAAAAAGAATCCTACTCTCCGATATATATAATCCTAAGACTCAAAACATTTTTGTTCTAGACTCAACAACGCCAGCGATTCGATCAAGCAGGGGGCTCCTAAGTCGGGGATGGCTCTGATTACCAACTTGTAACGCCCACGATGCGGCTATATCTCCCACGTGTCGAGGCATGACTTAAAGGCATAACCGCATTGTAGGTATTGTCGCAAGAAGGGTCATCTTCACACAATCCCATGTAATGAACAAGAATGGGATAACGAGAGTTGGCTTACAATCGCCACTTCACACAATACATAAATTAATTCATACATCATCCAAAATCCACACATAGACCGACTACGGTCAAAACCAAATGAAAATTAAGATAACCCCAAATGCTAGATCCCCGATCGTCCCAACTGGGCTCCACTACTGATCATCAGGAAATGAAACATAGTAACGACCACGTTCCTCGTCGAACTCCCACTTGAGCTCGGTTGCGTCATCTGCACTGGTATCGTCGGCACCTGCAACTGTTTTTGGTAGAATCTGTGAGTCACGAGGACTCAGCAATCTCACACCTGCGAGATCAAGTCTATTTAAGCTTATAGGAAAGGATGGTGTAATGAGGTGGAGTTGCAGCAAGCACTAAGCATATATGGTGGCTAACATACGCAAATGAGAGCGAGAAGAGAAGCAACGCAACGGTCGCAAAGCTAGAAATGATCAAGAAGTGATCCTGAAACTACTTACGTTCATGCATAACTCAAACCGTGTTCACTTCCCGGACTCCGCCGAAAAGAGACCATCACGGCTACACACACGGTTGATGTATTTTTAATTAAGTCAAGTGTCAAGTTCTCTACAACCGGACATTAACAAATTCCCATCTGCCACATAACCGCGGGCACGGCTTTCGAAAGATAATACCCTGCAGGGGTGTCCCAACTTAGCCCATTATAAGCTCGCATGGTCAACGAAGGATAAACCTTCTCTCGGGAAGACCCGATCAGTCTCGGAATCCCGGTTTACAAGACATTTTGACAATGGTAAAACAAGACCAGCAAAGCCGCCCGAATGTGCCGACAAATCCTGATAGGAGCTGCACATATCTCGTTCTCAGGGCACACCGGATTGTCCAGACTTCCGGTAGGCGAGCCCAGAGTTGCCCCTGGTGGCCACCGGCGGCTGACAGGTTGGACCAACACTCAGAGGAGCACTGGCCCGGGGGTTTAAAATAAAGATGACCCTTGAGTCTGCAGAACCCAAGGGAAAAGGCTTAGGTGGCAAATGTTAAAACCAAGGTTGGGCCTTGCTGGAGGAGTTTTATTCAAAGCGAACTGTCAAGGGGGTCCCATAAATCACCCAACCGCGTAAGGAACGCAAAATCAAGGAACATAACACCGGTGTGATGGAAAACTAGGGCGGCAAGAGTGGAACAAAACACCAGGCATAAGGCCGAGCCTTCCACCCTTTACCAAGTATATAGATGCATTAATTAAATAAGAGATATTGTGATATCCCAACATATCCATGTTCCAACATGGAACAAACTGCATCTTCACCTGCAATCTAGCAACACTATAAGAGGGGCTGAGCAAAAGCGGTAACATAGCCAAACAACGGTTTGCTAGGAAAGGTGGGTCAGAGGCTTGACATGGCAATATGGGAGGCATGATATAGCAAGTGGTAGGTAGCGCGGCATAGCAATAGAGCGAAACAACTAGCAAGCAAAGATAGAAGTGATATCGAGGGTATGGTCATCTTGCCTGAAATCCCGCAAGGAAGAAGAACGGGTCCATGAAGAAGACAAACGGACGTAGTCGAACGAATCCTCACAACTCCGGAACGAAACCGAAGCTAACGAGAGAAGCAACCCGGAAAGAAACAAACAACATAGTAAACAACCACCACATACACATGGCATGATGCACAAACAAGTATGATGCATGTCCGGTTTAATGAGGCATGGCATGGCAAAGTGCACAAGCAATACTGCAAATTTAGTGGAGCTCAATATGCAACGAGTTGCATATTGAGGAAACACCACATGACTCATTAAGTTCTCTCTCGGTTATGTACCCAACAATATTAAATGTTATTAAACATGGCAAGATGTGAAGCATAGTAAGACTATCTATCTAGGCAAGTTTAAATGAGGCCGGAACAACAAACAACAATTCCGGAAAAACCTCATGTACATATTTAAGATTTGGTACTGTTCTGCCCTAAACACAATTTTAATGTTGCTAAACAGCAAAATAAAGTGCACCATGTTAAACTAGGCATTTTTCTACCCCATTTACATATAAAGTTTATTAAATTCCGAGTTACGGTTAATTAGTTATGAAATAAATCATTTTAGCATGGCATTTGAGCAAAATTAAACAAACATCATTTTAAACATTTTAAACATGGATGCAAGCAGCATATTATGAAACTAGATAAAATTCTAAGCATTTTACATATATAATTCATTTTAATCCGATGCACGGTTGTGGAGTTATTATATGCATGAACAATAGGGGCAAGCTGTAAATATACAGTTTTATGAACAAATAGGAAAATCGCAGCGCACAGGAAAAAAACATATGCGGGCTGGATCTGCTAGGCGTGGCTGGACTGCTCACCATGGGCCGAGCCCGTTGGTGAGGAGGTGGAGGCAGGCCGCGGGGCGCAGGCTGGGCCTTGGCGCGCAGGAGGGACTTGGCGGTCCAGCGTGCGAAGCAGAGGGGCGAGCAGCTCGAGTTGCTGCTGCTCGTTTCTGAAGAACAGAAACAACAGCAGGGGAACAGCGGCGCGATGCAGGGGCTAGGCGAGGCGGGACTTGGGCGATGTGGCACGGCGGCGCTCGGGCGACTCTGGCAGGAGGAGGCTGGGAACGCAGGGCCTCGTCGGATCTTGCGGAGGCGGCGACGAACGGAGCAGGGTGGTGGCGCAGCTGCAAAGCCATGGCAGGGAAATAAATTCAGAGAAGTGGTAGAGAGGGAGGAAGGAGATATG
Organism: Triticum aestivum; assembly: GCF_018294505.1. Taxonomy (NCBI): domain Eukaryota; kingdom Viridiplantae; phylum Streptophyta; class Magnoliopsida; order Poales; family Poaceae; genus Triticum; species Triticum aestivum. The sequence goes on from NC_057799.1 coordinate 326,972,728, forward strand.
AGAATGAGAGGGACGGGCAGAGGGAGACGGACCCGGATCCGGTCGCAGGAGGTCACCGGGGTCCCGTTCCCTGCCGGATCGAAGCGGAGGCGGGCTGGCGGACTTGGAGCTTCAAGCTTCGGTGGGGCGCAGCCATGGCGTGGTGCTTCTGCAAGGAAAACACAGAGAGGGGCAAGATGTGAGAGGAGAAGGAAGGAACCATAGGAAGGAAGGGAAAGGAGAGGCGGCACGACGGGGCCGGTCTGGTAGTCTAGGTCGACGAAGGGCGAGGTCGCCAGCAGCAGGTCGAGCTCCGGCTTGAGGAAGGAGGCGCACGAGGTGGTGCTTCGGCACGGGAGTTCGAGGCGGCGGGGTCGACGTGCTCGGGAATGAGGGCACCATGGGAGGAGCACGAGAGGAGCTCGGGGTAGGAGGCGCGCTAGAGCAAGGGCTGGAGGGCTCCTGGTGCTCCGGTGGCTTGTGGTGACAGGGGAATCGGGTGAGCGGTGCTGGTTGGATGGATCGAGGGAGGAGGCTTGCGGGCTGATTGGAAGAAGAATGGGGATGGATCCCGAGGGAGTGAGTGGCGGCTGGTGGATGGGTAGGCGGGTGAGATCCCGAGGGAGGAGGAGGGAATGGACAGCGGCGGCGGCGGCTAGGAGGATCGATGGGACAAGGCCCCTAGGATCTAGGGTTGGACCTATATATATGAAAAAGGAAGGAAGTTTTGATCTTTCGATCGAATTCGATGGACGAGAATAAATAGGTTAGAGAGTCCAATAAATAAAACGATGATATTTTGGGGATGTTTGGGGATGATCCGAATCCATCGGTAAAGACAGCCGGGTTCGGGTTCGGGGAAGTTTCGGAAGCGCACACGAGGGGGGTCTATGCACTATACAGAGAGACTCCGATTTAGGCAAGAGGGAAACGAAGAACAAGGTTGGCCTCGAAACGGTCAACAAAAGCAAGGGGACGCGGCCACAACGAGCAGATGCGAGTTTTAAAAACAATGACGACAACGAGTGCCGATGCAATGCGGATGATGCCATGATGAAATGCAACAACCAAAATAAAACACACGACGGCAACGAATAACATTGAAGGCTTCTGAAGCATCGGTCTCGGGGCGTTACAAAACCATCACCGGTGCCCATCTTCATCATCCCGGCGGTCTCCATGACGAGGAGGGAGTAGTTCACCTCGGGGCTGAGGGTATGTACCAGTAGCTATGTTTTTGATCTCTCTCTCTCTTGTGTTCTTGATTTGGCACGATCTTGATGTACCGCGAGCTTTGTTACTATAGTTGAATCATATGGTGTTTCTCCCCCTCTATCTTCTTGTGATGAATTGAGTCTTGCTCTTTGAGGTTCCATTATGTTGGATTGAATATTGGGTTTGAGAACACTTGATGTATGTCTTGCGATGAGATATCCGTGGTGACAATGGCATATTCTATTGATTCACTTGACATTGGGGTAATCTATGCATAGGGGTTGATGCACGTTTTCGTCCTACGCTCTCCGATAGAAACTTTGGAGTAATTACTTGTTGCACGTTGAGGGATTGTTATATGATCCAATTATGTTATCATTGTTGAGAGAACTTGCACTGGTGAAAGTATGGACCCTAGGCCTTGTTTCCAAGCATTGCAATGCCGTTTTGGCTCACTTTTGTTACTTGCTACCTTGCTGTTTTTATATTTTCAGATTACAAAAACTATATCTACCATCCATACTACACTTGTATCACCATCTCTTCGCCGAACTAGTGCACCTATACAATTTACCATTGTATTGGGTGTGTTGGGGACACAAGAGACTCTTTGTTATTTGGTTGCAGGGTTGATTGAGAGAGACCATCTTCATCCTACGCCTCCCACGGATTGATAAACCTTAGGTCATCCACTTGAGGGAAATTTGCTACTGTCCTACAAAACTCTACGCTTGGAGGCCCAACACGAGTCTACAAGAAGGTTACGTAGATGACATCAAGCTCTTTTCTGGCGCCGTTGCCGGGGAGGTTAGTGCTTGAAGGTATATCTTTAGATCTTGCAATTGAATCATTTAGTTTCTTGTTTTATCACTAGTTTAGTCTATAAAAGAAATTTACAAAAAATTAGAATTGAGGTTGCTTCATATGCTTCATCTTTTAATGTCTTCCGTGAAAAAGATGGAAAGGAAAATTGTGCTCTAGTGTTAGAGGAAGAAGTCAATAAAATTTTTGGCACTAAATCTTTGTATGATGAGCATGATTGCAATGTTGTTAGTATGAATTCTTTGAATATCCATGATGCTAATGATATGCAATGCCATAAGCTTGGGGATGCTATGTTTGATGAAGATGATATTTTTTTCTCCCCCAAGTTTTGATGAGCAAATTTATTACGATGATAGCATGCCTCCTATTTATGATGATTATATTGATGAAAGTGGATTTGGAGAGGTCATGACTTTATTTAGTGATGAATCCACTATTTCGGAAGATGTTCCAATTGATTATGAGAACAAAGTTGCTATCTATGATGATTATTGTGATGACATGTATGCTATAAATAATAAAGATAACCATGAAACTTGTCATCGAGATTTTAATTTTCAATTGGATTATGCCTCACATGATAGTTATTTTGTTGAGTTTGCTCCCACTACTATTCATGAGAATAAATTTGCTTATGTGGAGAGTAGTAAAATTTCTATGCTTGTGCATCATGAAAATAATGCTTTACGGGATGGTTATATTGTTGAATTCATTCATGACGCTACTGAAAATTATTATAAGAGGAACGTATGCTTTTGCATATTGCAATAATATCAAGTTTCCTCTCTATGTGTTGAAAGTTTTGAAGTCATGCTTGTTTTGCCTTCCTATGCTAGTTGATTCTTGTTCCCATAAGTTGTTTGCTCACAAAATCCCTATGCATAGGAAGTGGGTCAGACTTAAATGTAATAGGCATATGCTTCATGATGCTCTCTTTGTGTTTCAATTCTTATCTTTTATGTGAGCATCCTTGAAATTATAATGCCTAGCTAGAAAGGCATTAAAGAAAAGCTCTTTTGGGAGACAACCCAACATTTACCCCTACTGTTTTTGTGTGTTCACATGATTAAGCTACTGTACTAATCATGTTTTATAGCTTTGTTTCAATAAAGTGCCAAGTAAGACCTTTCGGATGGCCTACGGTGATAGTTGATTTGATCTTGGTGAAAAACAGAAACTTTTGCGCCCAGTAAAATAATTTTAAATTTTTACAGAAGTGTGATAAAATCCTAATTCTTGTTGCACAAGATTGATATACAAATTGCCCAGGTTGTCCTAATTGTTCAGAAATTTTTAAGTTATAGAAGATGGTGGTTGTCCAGATCATTACACACTGTTCTGTTTTTGACATGTTCTGTTTTTAATGCATAGTTTGCTTTTTTGTGTTTCCATGGCTTATATTAAGTGATATAAATGGTGGAAATGTTATAGTATAGTAGGCATTATGTGGAAACAATTATGAATCTTGTCTTGGCAGTACCAAAGTTAATGATTCCTCTTTATCATACTAACCTATCTCATGAAGTTCTGTTGAGTTTTGTGTTGTGAAGTTTTCAAGTTTTGGGTGAAGTTTCGATGGACTACGGAATAAGGAGTCACTGGTACGCGTCGGTGCTATACAAACGGTCTTTAACCCCTTTCCGCGACGACATTTGGAACAGTCGCCTAGTGAGTGACGGCGATAGGGGGGTCCTTCCCACACGACCCAGAAACCGTCGGGGATAGGGAGCCTTGATGCATACAGTTATCCCTATATAACCGTTTCCGATATCTCGAAAATCCCAAACGCTTCATCCTTGCTACTCGTTTGTGCTCGCATTGCCATCGTAGTCAGAGTTTTGTGGGTTTACCTAAAACCAGGCAGATTCCAGGCACGGCAGTTTTCTAGGCAGATTCCAGGCACGGCAGTTTTACGATGCCTGGCACATCACAAACAGTTCATGATTATAAACCGTGTATGATAGGTAGACAATCACACACATTTAGTTTTCCTGCACCATATGCGATAGTGTCTGACATCACACACGCTTTGCAAACGGCAATTGTGTACATTGTTACACACGTTTCCTCTCCGTGAACCATGTCGGATTATGATGTATATCGCACACGCTGTGCTTTATTAACCGTGTGCGCCGTAATGACCCACACACCGTAATTTCGCCCTAATTTAATTGTTGCTATTTAAAATTGTACCTAATTTAAACTTGAAAGTAGGCTTTAGCTTTATTCATATCCATCAGGTTCAAACAACCAATGCATTATTTGATTCACAAGTACATATGTTTAAGAATTACATAAGCACCAAATAAAGAATGATGAACCAGGGTTCTATACTTGTAGTATTACAGATGGTAAAGAAAGAGGCGACAAACATTCCGGTTACTGAACAAGGTGAAGTGGAATGGCCCTATTGTGCTCTCCTGGATGCAGAAGGCATGCAGGGCTCTAGTCCAACCCCTTGTGATGGCCGGCCGCCAATCATGCAGTTTGAGAGGTAATCTTGAGTAAACTGCTTCAGGATCCACTGCAAAAGAAAAAAGATTCAGACATTGTCATCTAACACAACTCATTACGGGCAGTAAAAAGAAGGCTACAGCGTTCTTACTTACCATCCTGCAGTTCACTGTTGTCTTGCATAAAGTGTAAACAAATAGTTCGATTGATGTCTTTGGACCCATTTTAATAACAATCTTTATCAGTTTCCTCACTTGATGCTGGTTCATGAATATCTCATTGCCCAGAAAGGGTCGAAGTGTGGAACTTTGGCAATGATATATGTACCTGAAAGCACCAAGTTAATATTAGAAGCTAAACAACAATTGAAAAACGATGTAGTACAACACTCCCTCCATCCCATTATATAAGATTTTATTACATGTATATCTAGACATCATCAGAACATTAAGGTAACACTCTTCCTTGCTGCTATGTAGCCTGGGATTGCATATTTAGTCATTCAGTACAATGTATGTTGCTATGTAGCATCAGATATATTAAATATGGCCCTAGTTAACCTACTGATAAATGGGTTACAGATATATTCAGTGAAATGTCTGATTGGACGATTAATCCCTTATCAGCCCCAGGCTATATGGTACCAGCTACCGATATCCTGAACAATGAGTACATATAAGCAATACGATGAAACTAACCTCGATGGAAAACAACACTGTTCTCAGTATTGTCCTGCATGAGTACATATAAAGGCATGTTAAGCACAACAGGCTAAACATCAACCAAATATATCCATGGTAGACAACATAATCAACAAATGATAGCTTCAGTGTGTAGGCTTAAGCATGCTAGTTAGGCAAAACAAGAAGTGGAAAGGTGTGTTAACTGCATCAGGCATAACATTTAAAAACAAGCAAATAGTCATTCAAACTAGTATTGTGCAGGTCTAAAGTACACTAGTTATTCTTAAAAAACGAAAAGGCATGTTAACTACAATATCCTTAACAGCAACCAAATATCGTAATTCATAGTGGTATTGTTGAAACTGTTATTGATGAAATTGAACTGCACGACAAATAGTTGCACATATAGAGTATTACATTGTGAAGAACTGAAATAAACAAGTCATAAGGCCATCTCTAGCCGATCCTTTAAAAGTTAAAGGACTAAAACCCTTAGTATATATATATATATATATGTATATATATATATATACTCCAGCAATTTTTGGCCTTTTCTAGTCGATCCCCTAAACTTAACGTTGTAAGCTTCAATTTGATCAAGTTCAAAGCAGGTTCAACCGAAAGTAGCATGCATTCAAACATAAACGTAGATATTTTTGCATAACCGAACATAAAACATAAATTTAAACTTAGCTAAACTGCTTTCGGTCGAAGTAGAGGTCAACCCAATCCTTCCTCGTCATGTACGGTGTGCCGCGAGCCGGGTCCGGGCCGGTGCCATCGTCGAGGTAGTTGGGGAAGGCACTCCTCCACTCATCGACATCGATCCCCTTGTCCTCGGGGCCCACCTCGACGCCCTCCACGCCGCCGTTGCCGCTGCCTTCGACCTCATCATCAGAGGAGAGCGCGATAACCTCTCCGCCCTCTACGCTACCGTCCTCGCCGCCTTCGACCTCGCCATCGTAGGAGAGCGCGATAAGCTCGCCGCCCTCCGCGCCGACAAAGATCGCCCGCTCCGCCTCCACGAGCTCCGGGTGCTGCCGGCGGAGCTCTTGCATGTAGGCCTCACCGACGGCCTCGGCCTCGAGGCGCTCCTATGCCTCGCGGTCCTCCCACGCCATAGCCGAGCTCACCACCCTGGCTCCGGCGGAACGAGGTCAACCGGACGTGTGCCAAAGGGGAAATTGAGCCTAGCCGCCGCGCCGTGGTAGCGGACCTGCCAGCGATCGTACTCCATGGCCGCGAGCTCGGCCGTGTGGAAGCTACCGAGCGGCGGGTGTGGGTCTCCCAATCTGTAATCTCGGCGACCCACGTCCCCCACCGCCGCTGCCGGACCCCGAGGTAGGACCTCATCGGCTGCCAGGTCTAAGGGAGGACAGGGAAGTCCTCGAACCGGCGTAGGGGCGCGGCGGCGGGCGGATCGGGGGACCGGCGACGGCGGATTGAAAAGGCCACGATAAACCTCTTTTTGGCCATTGGCTCCTCGAGCTACCCGGCACACAGGCAGAGGTTGAGGATGGAGGTGCCGGCAATGGTGGCGACCTAACAATGATTTCGAGGGTTGTGTGTGTCTGTGTGAGTGGAGGTTTTGGGAAGTGTGTGGTGTGTGTGGAGGGGGACGGGGGGTGGGGGGCAAAGGTGGTGTTTGAGGAAATACTATGGCAACTAAAAATTTTACTAGGCGGGAGTAACAAGGCGGGGCTACTAAAAATTTGGATCAAGGGTGAGCAGATATTTTTGAGATTGCGAGGGACGCAGAGGCGGGAGTAAAATGCCGGGGCTACTGAAAATTTGAATCAAGGGACTGAAGCAGAGCGGGAGTAACAGACATCGCACACGGTCTGCACATAATAACCGTGTGCTATCAAACATTAAAACCTTCCAGGCGGTAGATATTTTTGAGGTTACGAGGCAGTAATATTTTCGAGATTGCGAGGGATGCAGAGGCGGGAGTATTTGGGAGTGAGCTAGTGTGCTTGACACACCGGCTGTGGACTGTAGCCGACGCACCTTCTCGCGTAAGCCATAGGCGTACTATACACCGACGGTGCTCCAGGATATTTTGTACTACATCTCACACGGTTGGTGATAATAAGCTGTGTGGGATCTACTTGATTTTTCATCTTGATTTGAATTACATAATGGGGACACAGTGGCAATGGACGGTGTTTAAATTGCTAGACCTTTTATCTGCAGTGAACATGAAACTATATGTGTGTCGTAAAAGAATTGCAATTATTCAGGGTTCATTTGGACATTTTATACATTAAACTGGTTTTCTAGCCATTTCAGGTGCACAATTCAAAATTAAACTACATGCACATGCTCCCGTGCATATAAATTGGTTGAAAATCAAATATGTGTCCTTGGGTGCATGCTTAGGTCCCATGCAAGAAATGGGAATGAATTTCAAACACTAGGGCACTGTTGCTTGCCGGCAAAACGTTGAGATGCCTGGTTTTTAAATTCTAGTAAATCCAAAACTCGTCTGTAATTCATGAAACTTGGCATGGTATCATGGAGCGGCATCAACATGTTGTGGTAAAAAAATTATCCCATTTGGGGCAGGTTTGGGTATAAGCTTCTCACAAACCAGAGCTTCTAACAACAAGCGTGATGGTTTCGGTACGGAACGTGCCACCTTTGGGGACGAAACAATATCCGTTGCCTCTTATTGCTTTCAAAAAATTTCTAGTGCCAACATAGAACAACATGAGTGTTGTGTTAAATTTTGGAATTTTTGGGATTCGTTTGGACATTTTTATACATTAACTGGGTTTTCTAGGCATTTTATGAGCATAATTCAAATTTGAAATACGTGCACATGCTCCAGTGCAGATAAATTGGTTGGAAAATCAAATCTGTGTCCTTGGGTGCATGCTTAGGTCCCGTGCAAGAAATGGGAATGAATTTCAAACACGGGGCACTGTTGATTGCTAGTAAAATATTGAGATACCTGGTTTTTAAATTCTAGTAAATCCAAAACTCGTCTAAAATTCATGAAACTTGGCATGCTATCATGGAGCGGCATAAACATGTCATGGTAAAAAAATTCCCATTTGGGGCAGGTTTGGGTATAAGCTTCTCACAAAACAGAGCTTCTCACAACAAGCGTGATGGTTTCGGTAGGGAACGTGCCACCTTTGGCGACGAAACGATACCCGTTGCCTCTTATTGCTTTCAAAAAATTTCTAGTGTCAACATAGAACAACAGGGTGTTGTGTTTAATTTTGGATTTTTTCGGGGTTCATTTGGCCTTTTTATACATTAATTGAGTTTTGGGGCATTTAATGTGCATAATTCAAATCTGAACTACAAGCACATGCTCCAGTGCACCAAAGTTGGTTGAAATATCATATGTGTGTCCTTGGGTGAATTTCTAGGTCCCATGCAAGAAACGGGAAGGAAATTCAAACACCAGGGCACTGTTGATTGCCGGCAAAACGTTGAGATACCTGGTTTTTAAATCCTAGTAAATCCAAAACTCGTCTGAAATTCATGAAACTTGGCATGCTATCATGGAGCGGCATCAATATGCCGTGGTAAAATTTTTGTCCCATTTGGGGCAGGTTTGGGTATAAGCTTCTCACAAACCAGAGCTTCTCACAACAAGTGTGATGGTTTCGGTACGGAACATGCCACCTTTGGGGACGAAACGATATCCATTGCCCCTTATTGCTTTCTAAAAATTTCTAGTGCCAACATAGAACAACTGGAGTGTTGTGTTAAGTTTTGGAATTTTTCGGGGTTCAATTGGACATTTTTACACATTAACTGGGTTTTCTAGGCATTTTATGTGCATAATTCAAATTTGAAATACAAGCACATGCTCCAGTGCATATAAATTGGTTTAAAAAAATCAAATATGCGTCCTTGGGTGCATGCTTAGGTCCCATGCAAGAAATGGGAATGAATTTCCAACACCAGGGCACTATTGATTGCCGGCAAACTGTTGAGATACCTGGTTTTTAAATTCTAGTAAATCCAAAACTCGTCTGAAAGTCATCAAACTTGGCATGCTATCATGGAGCGGCATCAACATGCCGTGGTAAAAATTTTGTCCCATTTGGGGAAGGTTTGGGTATAAGCTTCTCACAAACCATAGCTTCTCACAACAAGCGTGATGGTTTCAGTAGGGAACGTGCCACCTTTGGGGACGAAACGATACCCGTTGACTCTTATTGCTTTCAAAAAATATCTAGTGGCAACATAGAACAACAGGAGTGTTGTGTTTAATTTTGGAAATTTTCGGGTTCGTTTGGCCTTTTTTATACATTAATTGAGTTTCTGGGCATTTAATGTGCATAATTCAAATTTGAACTACAAGCACATGCTCCAGTGCACCAAAGTTGGTTAAAAATCACATGTGTGTCCTTGGATGAATTTCTAGGTCCCATGCAAGAAATGGGAATGAAATTCAAACACCAGGGCACTATTGATTGCCGGCAAAACGTTGAGATACCTGGTTTTTAAATTCTAGTAAATCCAAAACTCGTCTGAAATTCATGAAATTTGGCATGCTATCATGGAGCGGCATCAACATGCCGTGGAAATTTTTTGTCCCATTTGGGGCAAGTTTGGGTATAAGCTTCTCACAAACCAGAGCTTCTCACAACAAGCGTGATGGTTTCGGTACGGAACATGCCACCTTTGGGGACGAAACGATATCCGTTGCCTCTTATTGCTTTCAAAAAAATTCTAGTGCCAACATAGAACAACAGGAGTGTTGTGTTAAGTTTTGGAATTTTTCGGGGTTCATTTGGACATTTTTATACATTAACTGGGTTTTCTAGGCATTTTATGTGCATAATTCAAATTTGAAATACAAGCACATGCTCCAATGCATATAAATTGGTTGAAAAATCAAATCTGTGTCCTTGGGTGCATGCTTAGGTCCCATGCAAGAAATGGGAATGAATTTCAAACACCAGGGCACTGTTGATTGCCGGCAACACGTTGAGATACCTGGTTTTTAAATTCTTGTAAATCCAAAACTCGTCTGAAATTCATCAAACTTGGCATGCTATCATGGAGCGGCATCAACATGCCGTGGTAAAAATTTTGTCCCATTTGGGGCAGATCTGGGTATAAGCTTCTCACAAACGAGAGCTTCTCACAACAAGCGTGATGGTTTCGGTAGGGAACGTGCCACATTTTAGGACGAAACGATATTCGTTGCCTCTTATTGCTTTCAAAAAATTTATTGTGTCAACATAGAACAACAAGAGTGTTGTGTTTAATTTTGGAATTTTCCGGGGTTCGTTTGGCCTTATTTATACATTAATTGAGTTTCTGGGCATTTAATGTGCATAATTCAAATTTGAACTACAAGCACATGCTCTAGTGCACCAAAGTTGGTTGAAAAATCACATGTGTGTCCTTGGGTGAATTTCTAGGTCCCATGCAAGAAATGGGAATGAAATTCAAACACTAGGGCACTATTGATTGCCGGCAAAACATTGAGATACCTGGTTTTTAAATTCTAGTAAATCAAAAACTCGTCTAAAATTCATGAAACTTGGCATGCTATCATGGAGCGGCATCAACATGCCATCGTAAAATTTTTGTCCCATTTGGGGCAGGTTTGGGTATAAGCTTCTCACAAACCAGAGCTTCTCACAACAAGCATGATGGTTTTGGTAGGGAACGTGCCACCTTTGGGACGAAACGATATCTATTGCCTCTTATTGCTTTCAAAAAATTTCTAGTGTCAACATAGAACAACAGGAGTGTTGTGTTTAACTTTGGAATTTTTCGGGGTTCGTTTGGCCTTTTTTATACAATAATTGAGTTTCTGGGCATTTAATGTGCATAATTCAAATTTGAACTACAAGCACATGCTCGAGTGCACCAAAGTTGGTTGAAAAATCACATGTGTATCCTTGGGTGAATTTCTATGTCCCATGCAAGAAATGGGAATGAAATTCAAACACCAGGGCACTGTTGATTGCCGGCAAAACATTGAGATACCTGGTTTTTAAATTCTAGTAAATCCAAAACTCGTCTGAAATTCATGAAACTTGGCATGCTATTATGCAGCGGCATCAACGTGCCATGGTAAAAAAATTGTCCCATTTTGGGGCAGGTTTGGGTATAAGCTTCTCACAAACCAGAGCTTCTCACAACAAGCGTGATGGTTTCGGTAGGGTGTGTGCCACCTTTGGGGACGAAACGATATCCGTTGCCTCTTATTGCTTTCAAAAAAATTCTAGTGTCAACATAGAACAATAGGAGTGTCGTGTTTAATTTTGGAATTTTTTGGGGTTCGTTTGGCCTTTTTATACATTAATTGAGTTTCTGGGCATTTAATGTGCATAATTCAAATTTGAACTACTAGCACATGCTCTAGTGCACCAAAGTTGGTTGAAAAATCACATGTGTGTCCTTCGGTGAATTTCTAGGTCCCATGTAAGAAATGGGAATGAAATTCAAACATCTGGGCGTCGTGGCTCGGCCGAAAAGATTGAGACACTTGGTTTTTTAATTCCTGTAAATCCAAAACACGCCTGAAAATCATGAAAGTTGGCATGGTGTCATGACATGGCACCAACATGTTGTGGTAATTTTTTTGTCCGATTTGCGAAGGCGCACACATTAACAATCAACAAAGTCATTTTGGAACAAGTGTTGTCACGTTACAAATCAGAAACACGAGTATTATTGAAACCGTGGGCGTTCTACTTACCAATTACGTGCTGCCACGCGTCCCCTTTTTTTATTGGCTAGGAGGTGTCGCGCGGGGTAGCTATTTGAGTATGGGAGGCGTGCGATCAGACTCCTACGCGTGCTCATCGGGAGGAGAGCCCTTTGACCTCTACCCGCCGCGCACCTCCCTCCCAATGTCTCCATTAATGGAGCCCGAGCCCCTGTTCTACGGCGTGGCTATATGTCTCACTGGACTGAGATTTAAGAGAGAAAAATGAAAATCTGGAAAGAAAGTTTTGCACGGAAATTGATGTAAGATCCGACGGACCATTATAGCATCGACTGTGACTTATAGCAAGCATGATGAATATAAGGACGATGACAGTGGATAATAATTGTCTTACATATTTAGGAACATAATTAAAAAAAGCCACATGCGGCAACGCCCGAAATACACAAGGGCAAAAGAAGAAGGAAGACAACGATCTGGCTCACTGATCTCTACTTTCTTGATGTGTTGCTGCAGGCCACGGGAACTAGTCTCTGCGGCAAGCGGCGATGAGCTCCTTCTTGTCCTCAAGATGCTGCTTGAGAGCATCCACGGATTCCTCCACCAGCCTTCTGCGCTCGATGCGCAGCATGGCATTCTCGTCCATAAGTTTCTCGACGATGACGGCAATCCTCTTCAACAAGGCAGTGGTCTCCTCCTGCTGCTCCGCACTTCCGACGATCTTCGCCCTCGGCAGGTCGCGCTCGGCCCAGAGCTTCGCATTGCTCTCATTTAGTTGTCGGATGACGCTGGTAGCCTGTTCAAAAGAGGCTTTCATGTCGTCCTGCAACCTCGCCCAGCGGAGATCTGATCCATCTAGCTATGGACGATCGCATGCATGCGCATGTAAGAGTCCTCGCCTGCCCGCGAGAAATTTCCCAAGCCGTCGCGGCATGGGAGGACATCTCTGCTGCATTTGCGGCGCGGCGGGACATCTCTTCTGCTTCCGCGGCACGGTCGGACCAGTCTGTTGCATCGACGGCGTGGCGGGACCTCCGTGCCGCTTCGGCGGCGCGGCGGGACCTCTTTGCTCCTACGGCTGCGCGGCGGGACATGCCGGCTGCGTTCACGGCAAGGCGGGACATCTCTCGTGCTTCCGCTTCCATGCTCGCATCTCCCTGGTGGCAATCTCTCGACCCAGAACTCACGTTGGCCATGGCAGACGCAAAGGAACGATGATGAATGACTTGTTTGTTTTTGTGGATGAGGAGTTGAGGAGGAATGTGCAGTCATCTTGGAGTAGTAGTATTTATAACCGAGTACTAATACGCTCCTAAGTGGGAAACCGTTTAGGTTTTGATCGGTGTGAACAAGTTTGCAATTTGGAATGTGACAGGACGCAGGCTTAAAATTTGCCGATGGTTATAAGTATGGCACTATTCCAGGAAGGCATAACGTGGGCACGTACGCCTTCTCGGCTGCGTACGTGGTGTTTGCACCATAGGGTGCACCGCAATAGGCAATGTTAGCACACGTCTTGTTCCAACAACCATGCGCGCTCGTTATTACCATCGCGCATGCTTCTTTTAATTAGAATGTGTGTGCACGTCTAGCGCACACACGTTGATCTATCTAACTGTTTCAGTTTGTTGTGGCTAATCGCAAACAGTTCATCCATTTGAAGTGTATGCCATCAATCGCAGACACTTTGATCTGGCTGAGCCGTTTCTGTTCTGTTGCCTAATCGCAAACAGTTAATCCTTCTGAAGCGTATGCCCTCAATCGCAAACACCTTTATCTAGATGCCCGTTTCTATTGTTCCTCCTCATCACAAACAGTTCATCCGAGTGAACCGTATGCTGTATATCGCACACGCCTTCATCTGGCTGCCTGTTTCTTTTGTTCTGCCTCATCGCAAACAGTTCATTGAACTGAACTGTATGCCCTGCATCGCACACGCAACTAAAATCTGAACCGTGTTTGATGGCTCCGCCATCGCAAACATTTTGCACCTTTTTTGACGGTTCTTTTACACCACCATTTGCGATTATTGCATCGCACACAGTTTCATCGAAGGGTCTCTGATCATAGTGTCGCGTTAGCAGCATCCTGCAGTACTGAGTGGCAAGAGCCTAAGCTTGGGGATGCCCAAGGCACCCCAAGGTAATATTCAGGGACAACCAAGAGCCTAAGCTTGGGGATGCCCCGGATGGCATCCCCTCTTTCGTCCTCGTTCATCGGTTACTTTACTTTAGGCTATATTTTTATTCACCACATGATATGAGTTTTGCTTGGAGCGTCATTTTCTTTTATTAGGATTTGCTTGTTGTTATTTAGAGTAATGTTTTTCATCTTTTATTTCAATAAAGAGGTCAAGTATAGCCTTTACCATGCTTATTTTGCAAGTCTATATGTTGCTGTTTGAAAACAGAAAGTTTGATGTTATGTTTTGAATATTGGTGAATAGTCAGAATATGATAAAATCTTGAAATTTTTACAAAATGAGTAACAACAAATTATCTACAATGTGGTAATTTTTCAGAATTTTTGGAGTTAAAGAAGTATGATTCCTCTTGCATTCTTTACAGACTATCCTGTTTAGATAGATTGCTGTTATGATTGCATTGTTTGCATATGTTTGCTTATTCAATGATTCTATTTGAGGATAGGAGTATTAAATATGCAGAGGCATTTAGTATGCAATGTCAAATTATAATTTTAGTGATTTTCTACAGTAGAGAATGATAAGGTTTCGCATGGATTTATACTAACTTATCTCACGAGTTCTTGTTGACTTTTGTGTGGATGAAGTTTTTAAGAATTAGGGAAACCGTGATATGAGAGGAATTAAGGAGACACAAAAGCTCAAGCTTAGGGATGCCCAAGGCACCCCTAGTTAATATTCCAAGAAGTCTGAAGCATCTAAGCTTGGGGATGCCCCGGTAGGCATCCCACCTTTCTTCTTCAACAACTATTGGTCAGTTTCGGTTGAGCCTAAGATTTTGCTTATTCACATGATATATGTGCTATCCTTGCAATGTAATTTTATTTAGTTTTGCTTGTTGTTTGAATAATATCCCAAGATTTGAAATTCTTAAATGTTAGAGAGTCTTCACATAGTTACATAATTATTCGACTACTCATTGATCTTCACTTATATCTTTTGGAGTAGTTTGTCATTTGCTCTAGTGCTTCACTTATATCTTTTTGGAGCACGGCAGTAGTTTTATGTTGAAGAAATTAATGAACTCTCATGATTCACTTATATTATTTTGAGATTCTCTAAACAGCATGGTAATTTGCTTTGGTTATAAATTGAGTCCTAATATGATAGACATCCAAGAGGGATATAATGAAAACTTTCATATAAAGTGCATTGAATACTATGAGAAGTTTGATTCCTTGTGATTGTTTTTAGATATAAAGATGGTGATATTAGAGTCATTCTAGTAAGTAATTGTGGATTGGAGAAATACTTGTGTTAAAGTTTGTGATTCCCGTAGCATGCACGTATGGTGAATCGTTATGTGATGAAGTCAGAGCATGATTTATTTATTGAATGTCTTATGAGTGGGGGTCGGGACGAGCGATGGTCTTTTCCTACCAATCTATCCCCCTAGGAGCATGCGTGTAGTACTTCGTTTCGATAACTAATAGATTTTTGCAATAAGTATGTGAGTTCTTTATGACTAATGTTGAGTCCATGTATTATACGCGCTCTCACCCTTCCACCATTGCTAGCCTCTCTAGTGCCGCACAACTTTCGCTAGTACCATACACCCACCATATACCTTCCTCAAAACAGCCACCATACCTACCTATTATGGCATGTCCATAGCCATTCCAAGATATATTGCCATGCAACTTTCCACCGTTCCGTTTATTATGACACACTTCATCATTGTCATATTGCTTTGCATGATCATGTAGTTGACATCGTATTTGTGGCAAAGCCACCGTTCATAATCCTTTCATACATGTCACTCTTGATTCATCACACATCCCGGTACATCGCCGGAGGCATTCATATAGAGTCATATTTTGTTCTAAGTATCGAGTTGTAATTCTTTAGTTGTAAGTAAATAAAAGTGTGATGATCTTCATTATTAGAGCATTGACCCATGTGAGGAAAGGATGATGGAGATTTTGATTCCCCCACAAGTAGGGAAGAGACTCCGGACGAAAAAATAAAATAAAAAAGCGGCCAAAAAATTTAGAAAAGGCCAAAATAACAAAAATGAGAGAAAAGAGAGAAGTGGCAATGTTACTATCCTTTTACGACACTTGTGCTTCAAAGTAGCACCATGATCTTCATGATAGAGAGTCTCCTATGTTGTCACTTTCATATACTAGTGGGAATTTTTCATTATAGAACTTGGCTTGTATATTCCAATGATGGGCTTCCTCAAATTGCCCTAGGTCTTCGTGAGCAAGCGAGTTGGATGCACACCCACTTAGTTTCTTTTTGAGCTTTCATAAACTTATAGCTCTAGTGCATCCGTTGCATGGCAATCCCTACTCACTCACATTGATATCTATTGATGGGCATCTCCATAGCCCGTTGATACGCCTAGTTGATGTGAGACTATCTCCTTCTTTTTGTCTTCTCCACAACCACCATATTCTATTCCACCTATAGTGCTATGTCCATGGCTCACGCTCATGTATTGCGTGAAAGTTGAAAAGGTTTGAGAACACCAAAAGTATGAAACAATTGCTTGGCTTGTCATCGGGGTTGTGCATGATTTGAATATTTTGTGTGATGAAGATGGAGCATAACCAGACTATATGATTTTGTAGGGGTAGCTTTCTTTGGCCATGTTATTTTGAGAAGACACTATTGCTTTATTAGTATGCTTGAAGTATTATTGTTTGTATGTCAATATTAAACTTTTGTTTTGAATCTTATGGATCTGAATATTCATGCCACAATAAAGAAAAAAATACATGGATGAATATGTTAGGTAGCATTCCACATCAAAAATTCTGTCTTTATCATTTACCTACTCGAGGACGAGCGGGAATTAAGCTTGGGGATGCTTGATACGTCTCCAACATATCTATAACTTTTTATTGTTCCATGCTATTATATTATTCATCTTGGATGTTTTATATGCATTAATATGTTATTTATATTATTTTTGGGAGTAACCTATTAACCTAGAGCCCAGTGCTAGTTTCTGTTTTTTCCTTGTTTTTGAGTTTCGCAGAAATGGAATATCAAACGGAGTCCAAATGAGCTGAAAATTTACGGTGATTTTTTATGGACCGGAAGAAGCCCTCGAAGCAAAAGAGTTGGGCCAAAAGAGGCACGAGGCATCCACAAGGGTGGATGGCGCCCCCCCCTAAGGCACGCCCCCTGTCTTGTCATTGCCTCGTGTACCCCCCTGACTTGATCCTGACGCCAAAAGTTCCTATAAATATAGAAACCTCTAGAAATAAACCTAGATCGGGAGTTCTGCTGCCGCAAGCCTCTGTAGCCACGAAAAACCAATCGGGAGCCTGTTCTGGCACCCTGCCGGAGGGGGAAACCATCACCGGTGGCCATCTTCATCATCCCGGCAGTCTCCATGACGAGGAGGGAGTAGTTCACCCTCGGGGCTGAGGGTATGTACTAGTAGCTATGTGTTTGATCTCTCTCTCGTGTTCTTGATTTGGCAGGATCTTGATGTACCGCGAGCTTTGTTACTATAGTTGAATCATATGGTGTTTCTCCCCCTCTATCTTCTTGTGATGAATTGAGTCTTGCTCTTTGAGGTTTCATTATGTTGGATTGAGTATTGGATTTGAGAACACCTGATGTATGTCTTGCGATGGGATATCTGTGGTGACAATGGGATGTTCTGTTGATTCACGTGATATATGTTTTGGCACTCAACTCGTGGATTCCCGAGGTGACATTGGGGTAATCTAGGCATAGGGGTTGATGCACGTTTTCGTCCTACGTTCCCCGATAGAAACTTTGGAGTGATTCCTTGTTGCACGTTGAGGGATTGTTATATGATCCAATTATGTTATCATTGTTGAGAGAACTTGCACTAGTGAAAGTATGAACGCTAGGCCTTGTTTCCAAGCATTGCAATACCGTTTTCGCTCACTTTTGTTACTTGCTACCTTGTTGTTTTATATTTTCAGATTACAAAAACCTATATCTACCATCCATACTACACTTGTATCACCATCTCTTCGCCGAACTAGTGCACCTATACAATTTACCATTGTATTGGGTGTGTTGGGGACACAAGAGACTCTTTGTTATTTGGTTGCAGGTTTTTTTAAGAGATACCATCTTCATCCTACGCCTCCCACGGATTGATAAACCTTAGATCATCCACTTGAGGGAAATTTGCTACTGTCCTACAAAACTCTGCACTTGGAGGCCCAACACGAGTCTGCAAGAAGAAGGTTGCGTAGTAGACATCAAGTCCCTCGAACCACCTCAGCTCGAAACCTTCTGCAAGCAATTAACCAATACATCCAAGAGTATTAAGAAGAAAACCCAGCAGCTGAAATCCGATGAGGACGAGCTCAATGGAAGATGGCTTGAACTCCTCAAGTCTGAACAAGATCTTAAGGACAAGCTTGCGAAGACCGGGGCTAATAAATTTTACCCCCAAAGAAATTTTCTTCAAGAGATTGACAAGGAGGGTGGCGACAGAATTCTATCTAAGTGCGAGTGGACCAAACAGCCCGATCGCCCACCTCAGGGGCGGTGGGTTGATGTTGACCCGGCGCGCCTGTAACGTTGCATGGAAAACAAAAAAAATTCTACGCACACGCAAGATTTATCCATGGAGATGCATAGCAACGAGGGGGAGAGTGTGTCTACGTACCCTCATAGACCATAAGCGAAAGCGTTTACTAACGCGGTTGATGTAGTCGAACTTCTTCGCGATCCAACCGATCAAGTACCGAACGTACGACACATCCGCGTTCAACACACGTTCAGCTCGGTGAAGTACTCGCCTTCTTGATCCAGCAAGATGGCAAAGTAGTGGATGAGTTCCGGTAGCACGACGGCGTTGTGATGGTGATGGTGAAGCTATCTCCGCAGGGCTTCGCCTAAGCATTACAAAAATATGACCGAGGGACTAAACTGTGGAGGGGGGCTCCACGCATGGCTAAGAGATTGCCATCGTTATGTATGGCGCCCCACTCCCACATATATATAGGTGGGGGAGAGGTAGAAGATAAGGATGCGCCCAAGGAGACCGATTCCTCCTAGCGTTCCTTCCCTAGCCGCGCCCCCATACCATATTTGCCGGAGGGGGAAAGGAAAGGGGGAGAGGGAAGGAAGGGGGAGGCCGAATCCCCCTCTCCTTCCTTTATCCCATAGGTCGGCTGCCATAGGGGGTGCGCCAGCCCCTTGTGGGCTGTTGTGCTCCCCTTTAATGTCCCAATAGGCCCATCATCCTCCCGGGGCTTCCCGGAACCCCTTCGGGTGATCCGATGACTACCCGGTGCGCTCCGAAACTCTTCCGGTGTCCGAATAGTATCGTCCTATATATAAATCTTTACCTCCGGACCATTCCGGAGCTCCTCGTCATGTCCGTGATCTCATCTGGGACTCTGAACAACATTCATTCACCAAATCATATAACTCATATAACACTATATCGTCAACGAATGTTAAGCGTGCAGACCCTACGGGTTCGAGAACTATGTAGACATGACCGAGACACCTCTCCGGTCAATAACCAATAGCGGAACCTGGATGCCCATATTGGCTCCTACATATTCTACGAAGATCTTTATCGGTCGAACCTTATGACAACATACGTAATTCCCTTTGTCTGTCGGTATGTTACTTGCCCGAGATTCGATCGTCAGTATCTTCATACCTAGTTCAATCTCGTTACCGGCAAGTCTCTTTACTAGTTCCATAATACATCATCTCGTAACTAACTCCTTAGTCATTTGCTTGCAAGCTTATCATGATGTGTATTACTGAGAGGGCCGAGAGATACCTCTCCGATACTCGGAGTGACAAATCCCAATCTTGATCCATGCCAACTCAACAAACACCTTCAGAGATACCTGTAGAGCATCTTTATGATCACCCAGTTACGTTGTGACGTTTGATAGCACACAAGGTATTCCTCCGATATTAGGGAGTTGCATGATCTCATGGTTGAAGGAACATGTATTTGACATTCAAGAAAGCAGTAGCAATAAACTAAATGATCATATGCTAAGCTAACAGATGGGTCTTGTCCATCACATCATTCTCCTAATGATGTGATCCCGTTATCAAATGACAACACATGTCTATGGTTAGGAAACCTTAACCATCTTTGATCAACGAGCTAGTCTAGTAGAGGCTTAGTAGGGACACGGTATTTGTTTATGTATTCACACATGTATTTAAGTTTCTGATCAATACAATTCTAGCATGAATAATAAAACTTTATCATGAATAAGGAAATATAAAATAACAACTTTATTATTGCCTCTAAGGCATATTTTCTTTAGTCTCCCACTTGCAGTAGAGTCAATAATCTAGATTACATTGAAATGAATCTAACACCCATGGATTCTTGGTGCTGATCATGTTTTGCTCGCGGAAGAGGCTTAGTCAACGGGTCTACTACATTCAGATCCATATGTATTTTGCAAATCTCTATGTCTCCATCCTTGACCTTTTCACGAATGGAGTTGAAGCGTCTCCTGATGTGTTTGGTTCTCTTGTGAAACCTGGATTCCTTCGCTAAGGCAATTGCTCCAGTGTTGTCACAAAATATTTTCATTGGACTCGATACACTGGGTATTACACCCAGATCAGATATGAACTCCTTCATCTAGACTCCTTCATGTGCTGCTTCTGAAGCAACTATGTACTCCGCTTCACACGTAGTTCCCGCCACGATGCTCTGCTTGGAACTGCACCAACTGACAGCTCCACCATTCAATATAAATACGTATCCGGTTTGTGACTTAGAGACATTCGGATCAGTGTCGAAGCTAGCATTGACGTAACCAGTTACGACGAGCTCTCGTCACCTCCATAATCGAGAAACATATCCTTAGTCCTTTTCAGGTACTCCAGGATGTTCTTGACCGTTGTCCAGTGATCCACTCCTGGATTACTTTGGTACCTCCCTGCCAAACTTATGGCAAGGCACACATCAGGTCTGGTACACAACATACCATACATGATAGAACCTATGGCTGAGGCATAGCGAATGACTTTCATTTTCTCTCTATCTTCTGAAGTGGTCGGGCTTTGAGTCTGACTCAATTTCACACGTTGTAACACAGCCAAGAACCCTTTCTTTGACTGATCCATTTTGAACTTCTTCAAAACTTTATCAAGGTATGTGCTTTGTGAAAGTCCTATTAAGCGTCTCGATCTATCCCTATAGATCTTGACGCCTAATATATAAGTAGCTTCACCGAGGTCTTTCATTGAAAAATTCTTATTCAAGTATCCTTTTATGCTATCCAGAAATTCTATATCATTTCCAATCAACAATATGTCATCCACATATAATATCATAAATGCTACAGAGCTCTCACCCACTTTCTTGTAAATACAGGCCTCACGTAAGTATGTATAAAACCATATGCTTGGATCACCTCATCAAAGCGTATATTCCAACTCCGAGTTGCTTGCACTAGTCCATAGATGGATCGCTGGAGCTTGCACACTTTGTTAGCACCTTTAGGGTCGACAAAACATTCTGGTTGCATCTGTTGGGGAACATAGCATGCAACTTAAAAAAAATCCTACGATCACGCAAGATCTATCTAGGAGATGCATAGCAACGAGAAGGGGAGAGTGTGTCTACGTACCCTCATAGACCAAAAGCGAAAGCGTTAGGTTAACACGGTTGATGTAGTCGAACGTCTTCACGATCCAACTGATCTTAGTACCGAATGTACGTACCTCCGTGTTCAGCACACGTTCAGCTCGATGACGTCCCTCGAACTCTTGATCCAGCAGAGGGTCGAGGGAGAGTTCCGCCAGCACGACGGCATGGTGACGGTGATGGTGATGTGATCCGCGCAGGGCTTCGCCTAAGCACTACGACGCTATGACCGGAGGTGTAAACTATGGAGGAGGGCACCGCACACGGCTAAGAGAATAACTGTTGTGCCTTTGGGGTGCCCCCCGCCCCCGTATATAAACGAGGGGAGGAGGAGGCGGCCGGCCTAGAGGGAGCGCGCCAAGGGGGGAGTCCTACTAGGACTCCTAGTCCTAGTAGGATTCGCCCCCCCTTTTCCTTTCTCCACCGGAGGGAAAAGGAAGGATTGGGAGAGAGGGAGGGAAAGGGGGTGTCGGTGTCAAAACCGGCGGATCTCGGATAGGGGGTCCCAAACTGTGCGTCTAAGGTCGATGGTAACAGGAGGCGGGGGACACAATGTTTACCCAGGTTCGGGCCCTCTCTATGGAGGTAATACCGTACTTCCTACTTGATTCATCTTGATGAATATGAGTTTTACAAGAGTTGATCTACCACGAGATCGTAATGGCTAAACCCTAGAAGTCTAGCCTGTATGACTATATATTTTCCGGACTAAGCCCTCCGGTTTATATAGACACCGGAGGGGACTAGGGTTACACAAAGTCGGTTACAGAGAAAGGAATCTTCATATTTGGTCACCAAGCTTGCCCTCCACGCCAAGGAGAGTCCCATCCGAACACAGGTAGAGTCTTCGGTCTTTGTATCTTCATAGCCCATCAGTCCGGCCCATGGTTAACAGGCCGCCCGAGGACCCCTTAGTCCATCACTCCCTCAGTAGCCCCAGAATCAGGCTTCAATGACGAGGTGTCCGGCGCGCAGATTGTCTTCGGCATTGCAAGGTGGGTTCCTCTTCTCCGAATCCAGAATAGTCTTCGGATGCAATGAACGTGTCCGGATCTGCAACACAAGTACCACACACACAGCCGCAGAGAGTATAATATTTCACGAGTCCCATCCGCTGACAACTTTTTTCAAGATGACATCACGTCCGCCCGGTCATTATTTCGAACCGTTTTCGTCTGCCGTCCCGCATTTCGAGATGCGGTTTCCATTAGCACATCTTGTCAAAGCAGAGATCATGTCCCCTTATTGCGGTATTATCATCAATATGGGCGTGGGTAATCCACGCATGTCGTTTGCACGGCCCTTGGGAATATGCGAGTTTTAAGGCGAGTGGGGAGGCGTTCGATATTCACTGCCTTTATAAGGAGATAAAGGATTCCCTTTATTCACCCACGCCTTCTCTCTTCCTCTGCCCTTCCATTCTCGAGCTCTAGCGCCCAAGTTCTCGTCCTTTCCACTCCGAGCAAGCTCTCAA
Organism: Triticum aestivum; assembly: GCF_018294505.1. Taxonomy (NCBI): domain Eukaryota; kingdom Viridiplantae; phylum Streptophyta; class Magnoliopsida; order Poales; family Poaceae; genus Triticum; species Triticum aestivum. Next base: position 326,995,801 of record NC_057799.1, read on the forward strand.
CCATGTCCGGATCCGGAGGTCAAGGCAAGTGGATGGCCTCTTCCGTCACGGCGAAGGACATCACCGAGCTTCGGGAGGCCGGGTATCTGGCGAAGGAGATCGCCCACCGTCTACCGACCAAGGGACAAGTCGTCCCCACACCGAAGCCCAACAAGAGGGTGGTGTTCCTCCCTTATTTCGTCCGCGGGTTAGGGTTTCCACTCCACCCCTTCGTCCGCGGACTGATGTTCTATTACGGGCTAGATTTCCATGATCTAGCCCCGAACTCTTTCCCCAACATCTCGGCACTCATTGTCGTGTGTGAGGCTTTCCTCCGCATCCAGCCCCAGTTCGGACTGTGGCTCAAGATCTTCAACGGGAAGCCGAAGGTGGTGGATGGCCAACACGCGGAGTGCGGAGGAGCCATGGTGAGCAAGATGCCCAATGTCACATGGCCCAAAGGCACGTTTGTGGAGACCGTCAAGGAGTGGCAGAAGCTGTGGTTCTATATCACCCCGCGACGCCACCTGGGCCGCAGCTCCCGAATTCAAGTCCGGAACTCCCGTGCGGCTTACCTCTTGGATGGAGAAGGGCCCAAATTGGTCCTCGTCGGACGAGCTAATTGCGCTGCAAACGCGCATCCAAAGCATGGTGGACAAAAACATCAAGCTCGTCGACGTGATTCAGGTGATGTTAGTTCGCCGAATCCTCCCCTGCCAGAGCCGAACTTCCCCTTTATGGGAATGCGATCCGGAGAAGCACCAAACCCTGGCGGGGCTCTTCGGAACCACTCACGAAGATGCCTGGAAGTTGCTCTTCAAGGGCGACGAGAAGCCTCTGGCCATAGACTCGGACCGTGGGCACGATCTTGCTCATCCCGCGAATCCGGTAAGTCCTTCAAGTCTCAAAGCGTACCTTCTACTTGCTTGTTTAAGGAGGGTAACTAAACTTTACTGCTTTATTCTTTTCAGGTATGGACAGAGAAAGCGGAGCAGATTCGATGTCCGGCTCCGCTGCCCGAAGAACCAGTCATCCTGATCTTGGCGAGGATGCTGGTCCCAGCGCCGTATCAGCCGTCGGAGAAGAAGCGCAAGAAGAAGGCCAAGGGGGGTCGGGGCGGCCCCCGCCGAAAGGGCGCTTCGGACGTGGCGTCCGAAGACAAGACTCATTCCTCCGACGCCGAAGATGACAACAAGGAGGAGCAGGAAAGCAACCCTCCCCCTGATGGGGGAGGAAGAAGAGGGCAGCCTCCACAAATCTGGAGGCGGAGGCGCCCAAGAAGGGGAAAGGCTCCCTTGCGGATACCACCGGGTGGGACATCGACAGCAGTCCGGAGCGACGCCTCCGGGACAAGCCCCTGGTCGCATCGTAAGTACTGATAAACTCGTATTCGCATATCCAGCCTCTCCTCTTCATTATATTAACATGGTTAGTTATGCTATTGCAGTCCGGCCCACGACAGCTCCCTACGAACCTTGTCAGAAGGTTCGCTGGATTCAAAGGCGATGGCCAGTGAGTCACCGCCGGCTGCTCACTCTCCCCCGGCCAAGGGCGGCGCCGAGGTGTCGTCCCGAAGGGCCCTTCCTGGCCAAGGAGAGGTTCAGGAGGTCGCCAAGGCAGCGCCAGAGGGTGAGACCTCGGCCGCCGGACACATGGGGGAACAGATCCCCATGGGGACTGATGATGGGGGCCAAGTTCAATTTGGCCCCCATCCGAATATAGTTCCGGAGACCCACAAGGCTTCGGAATCCGGCAAGCAGCCTCCCTCGAGAGAAGGAGGCGTGCCCATCGCGCCGGTGACCTCTGTCCAACCAGAGGCACCGGACAATCTACTGGAAGCGCTACGAGGCGCTTCCATTGTGGATGAACACTGTATCCTTATGGGTACGATGATCGAGAAGGTTCAGTCCGTCAAAAGCAGACTGACCGAAGCCTGCAGCGGACTGCTGACAGGTTTTGAGGTAAGCCACGCAAAAGAGAAAAGTCCCAATATAGACAGTAGCCCCTGAGACACTGTCCAGTGTTCGGAAATAAAAGCCGGAGAAAGGATCAATTAATTTTTGCAGGGAACTAACTAAATGTGTCTTTGTACGAATAAGCAGGCGTCGTTCTTGGCCGCGACCTCACACACTGCCGAAGTCTCTAGACTGAAGCGAAAGCTGGAGCGGGCCGAGGGAGAGCTCGGCCAAGCGAGGAAGCAGCTGGAAGAGCAGCAAGGTATGCAATGACTCGCTATATATTCGGAAAGAATAAATGATGTATATTGACTGTAATGTCATGATTTGTGTAGGAGCAATGACCGAGGTCGAGGCCCTGAAAAAGGCCTTGGCCAAAGCCGAGGAGAAAGCTGCCAAGGAGCAAGCCGCTCGTAAAAAGCTCAAGGCCAGGCTCAACGAGATTCAGCAAGAGCTCCAGGACGCGGTGAAAAAGTGCGATGCCTTGGAGGGCGATGTTTCGGCTCGAGAGACCGAACTCGCCAAGGCTCGCCAAAATGCGGAAGAGGCCCGGGTTGAAGCCCAGGGCACCCTGCAGAAGATCCAGGAGGCCAAGAAGATCACAGCGGGTAAGGCGTTTAGTATGCAAAGCAAGTATGTGAAGAAGAAGTATTTCTTACTAACCCAAATTCGGAGTTCCCCAGGAGCGTTTGCGGACCTGCCGTGCAGCGTGTCAAACACTGCGGAGTTCTTCGGGGCCGAAGAAGGGAGCTCGACGGAGAAGCTGTTCTGGTCGCAGTACCTTGCGCCAGAACATCCAGTGCCCTTCACCGATCAGCTGAAACAGCTGGTCGAGCTGCATAGGGTGGCCGAACTAGCCATGAAGTATTTGATAATCCGGCTGTGGCCTGCCGAAGCTATACCCAGCAACTACATTGGCCTCGTGAAGCGACTGGTGAATGCCTGTCCTCGGCTGGACGTCGTCAAGCGGTCGGTCTGCATCGAGGGCGCGTGCCTGCCTTCGCTTATGTCAAGGTGTGGTGGGCGAAGATGGACACCGTCAAGCTAGCAACCGAGGGGTCGCCTGAGGGCAAGGAGCACCGCACACCCGAGCGATATTTTGGAGACGTCCTGGAGGGGTCTCGCATTGTGGCGACGCAATGTGCGAAAGACATTATCTTTGAATGAATACATTCATGTTGTCTCGGCCTTGTATGATCAAACAAAGTTGTCATGTAATATAATTTTTCTTTTTATAAAAAAATTACCTCCTGTGCGGCCGTGTGTTATAAAATCTGAGGGTTGGCCAGTTGTCGGCTTCTGCCCCCATGTAGGTAGTACGGGGGTGTTCGGGGTGGAATCTAAACACTCTTGATCCAATTTTTTGGTCCTTGAAGGAGGTGTTTAGCGCACGAACCAGGCAATCAGACTATACGGCTTGAACACCCTCACTTAGCCATAGGAGTTTGACCATAAAAATATAGGCGCAGCCCCTAGTATCCGAACTAGGATGTTGTAAACACCTGATCGGGCAAGTATCGATCCCTCGCGTAATGCGGAAAAAATATCCAACGATTTAAAACCTCCGAAGAGCTGACCGGCTCTCGCCGCATCATGACAGTCAGTTTTTGGCTTTCTCTACTGAGGTGCTCCATTGGGTAAACCAGGGCACAATCGCAGTAGTTCTCCCTTTACTACCTTAGCCGATATAGCGGAACGTAAGGTAGCAAGCACAGGAGCCGGGCAACCCAACTATTGACCAAAGACATGATTCGGAGCCAATGCATATAATGCTAAATTCGGGGTGCCGAACTGTACTGTAAAAAAGTGTTCTGACTTTGTTGCCGTAGTGCGGGGCGCTATGAAGCCCCTGGCAAATGGCAACGTACCAAAGTGTACGGGTGCTACTTAATAAGGTTATTATTAGAAAATAAAGGAAAACAGAAAAAGGAGCAAAGGTAATGAGCTCGGCCCGCTGAGTTTGGGCCGCAAACTGTTTTCATTGCAATTCTATTAATACGTCAAAGCACATTGATACAAATAGTGCGATAAGCAACGTGCTATTTGACATGCCGCGACCAAGGGAGAGCTGCGTGTGGGTCCTGAAAACAGGTAGAGTGATCGTTAAAGAAAATACCTAGAAATTCCCCTGTACGCTTGTGCTTCTTGCCATCTTGGTATGTTTATCCTTTGACAGGACCGGTGATCAAGCCATCAGGGAAAGCCTGTGGAAAAGAGACCTGAAAAGGGGAAAGAGAAACTATGAAACTATGTGTGTCCGGGAGCGGTCGAGCCGTATTGCGGATCACAAGTTAGCTATGCCTCCGTCTATGCCCATGGTATTTTGAGTGCGTAGTGATGTATGAGCGGTACAAACGCCGCCACTTCAGTGGGACTGGGACGGAGGCCAAATTGCTAGTCGAGCTCTTGACGAGCCGAGTTGTCCTGCTGCGGAATAGTCCGGACCCTGTTGACAGTGTCCGGGAGCTTGGCCGCCGAATTAAGGTTCCGCTTGAAAAGGCCGATCTGTACTTCTGCTGCTAAGGCAGAAGTGTGTTCCTCGGTACGGAGGGAACGTTCCGTGTTTCCATTAACTGTTATGACGCCGCATGGCCCGGGCATCTTGAGCTTGAGGTAAGCATAATGAGGCACCGCATTGAATCGAGCAAATGCGGTTCGTCCGAGCAGTGCGTGATAGCCGCTGCGAAAAGGGACGATATCAAAGATTAACTCTTCGCTTCGGAAGTTGTCCGGAGATCCGAAGACAACTTCTAGCGTAATTGAGCCCGTACAGCGAGCCTCCACACCTGGTATGACTCCTTTAAAGGTAGTCTTTGTGGGCTTGATCCGTGATGGGTCAATGCCCATTTTGCACACTGTATCCTGATAGAGCAGATTGAGGCTGCTGCCACCATCCATGAGGACTCGCGTCAGGTGGAATCCGTCAATGATTGGGTCGAGGACCAGTGCGGCTGAACCGCCATGATGGATACTGGTCGGATGATCCCGGCGATCAAAGGTGATCGGGCATGACGACCATGGATTGAATTTTGGGGCGACTGGCTCTATCGAATAGACGTCCCTGAGCGTGCGCTTGCGCTCCCTCTTAGGGATGTGTGTGGCATATATCATGTTCACTGTTTTGACTTGAGGGGGAAACTTCTTTTGTCCCCCTGTGTTCGGTGGCCGGGACTCCTCGTCATTGTCTTTGCTTTGTGATCCCTTTTCCTTGTTCTCTGCATTTAACTTGCCGGCCTGTTTAAAAACCCAACAATCTCTGTTGGTATGATTGGGAGGTTTGTCCGGGGTGCCGTGGATTTGGCACGGACGATCAAGTATGCGGTCCAAGCTGGATGGTCCCTGACTGCTTCTTTTATATGGATTCTTCCGCTGACCGGACTTGGAGCCACTGAATCCAGCATTGACTGCCGTGTCAACGGTGTTGTCGCCATTGCTTCGGCGTTTGTGTCTGTTGCGTCGGAGCTTGCCATTGCTATTTTTGCCCTCAGAGGTGCCTATTTCGCTTGCTGTGTTTTTGCTGCGGGCAAGCCAACTAATCCTCACCCGCACAGAAGCGGGTCATGAGTGCCGTGAGGGCTGCCATGGACTTCGGCCTTTCCTGGCCGAGGTGGCGGGCGAGCCATTCCTCGCGAATGCTATGTTTAAAGGCCGCTAGGGCTTCGGCGTCCGGATAGTCGATGATCTGGTTCTTTTTAGTTAGGAACCTAGTCCAGAATTTCCTGGCTGACTCTCCAGACTGTTGGACTATGTGACTTAGGTCATCGACATCAGGTGGTCGGACATATGTACCCTGGAAGTTGTCGAGGAAAGCTTCTTCCAAGTCCTCCCAACTGCCAATAGAATTTTCACGCAGACTATTTAGCTAGTGCCGAGCTGGCCCTTTGAGTTTTAGTGGGAGGTATTTGATGGTGTGAAGGTCATCCCCGCGGGCCATGTGGATGTGGAGAATAAAATCCTCAATCCATACCGCCGGATCGGTTGTTCCGTCATATGATTCGATGTTTACGGGTTTAAACCCTTCTGGGAATTCATGATCCATTACTTTGTCAGTGAAGCAAAGAGGGTGTGTGGCGCCTCTATATCGGGCCGCATCGCGACGTAGCTCTGATGGAGTCCGTCTGCGGTTTTTGGCCCGAGCGTGACTAGGTTTGTCACGTCCGAATAGATAGCCGTCCTCACGTGTCAAGGCACGTCCTCGCGATCCGTAGATTGATCTTGTATGTCCTGCTCTACTATCCAGGTCTTGACGAAGGTCATATGTATAACCCCAAGCTGTCTTATCCCTGCATTTACGGCGAGGTGGGACAGTCTGGTTTTCGGCTCGAGTTGCCGTTTTATCCCGACCGCGTGGTGGTCGGTCAGCCGCATTGCGCGACGCTGGTGCGGGCTCTAGTGCCTCGTCATCAAACTGAGGTAGAAATTTGCGCTTCAGGTAACTTTTGGCTGGGCGTTTAAGGCCGTATTCCTCGGCTGCCAGGACATCGGTCCATCTGTCATTGAGCAGGTCTTGGTCGGCTTGAAACTGCTGCTGCTTCTTTTTCAGGGTCCTCGCAGTGGCTATTAGCTGAAGCTTAAAGCGCTCCTTCTCGAGAGGTTCCTCAGGCACGATGAAATCTTCGTTGTCGAGGCTCACCTCCTCCTCAGAGAGCGGATGATAACTACCATCCTCAGAGTCTTCTTCTATGGCCTGTTAATCAGGGCTGACTTGCCCATCTTCCTAATTGTCTTGTTCAGCAGTTTGTTTGTCAGGGTCTTCTGTGTCTTCGGCACCATCCGGAGTGTTATCGTCTCCTGTGCCGGTGTTGCTGTCCTTGCTGCGGCGCGATTTAGAGCGGCGCCGCTGATGACGGCGCTTTGGTTGTGTCTTAGGAGGGTCATCCTTCGCTGGGTTCTCCTTGTCATCGCCGCTATTATCTTTTGGTGCATCCACCATATATACATCGTATGAGGAAGTGGTTGTCCATCATCGAGTGAACGGTGGGTTTTGGGCCTCCTCTTCTCCGGCATCGTCGTCCATACCGTCGATTTCTTCGGAGTCATAGTTGAGCGTGTCGGTTAGGTCTTCGACAGTGGCTATGAAGTGGGCGGTGGGTGGGAAACGAAATTCTCCATCATCAGCCTCCAGTTCAAACCGGACATAGTTCGGCTGTGAGCCCTCCGCTAAGGATAGATTTCTTAATGAGTTTAACACATCGCCCAAAGGCGAGTGCTGGAAGATATCTGCGGCACTGAATTCGAAGATCGATAACTGATCAAGCTCAGCGTCCGCGGACGCACATGGTTCGGAACTTATAGCCGGAGACGAGTACGGAGTTCCGGTGACACAGATATCACATGAGGTTAAGTCTGTGTGCGGCTCCAACACCGCGGAATCTGTGGGCTCCGTGGCGGGGTTGAACTTCTCGTCCTCGGATGGTGCGGTCTGCTCTGGATCTAAGGCCGGAGCGGTTACAGGTGCAATTTCTTGAGTATGGTTCGATGACAGATTTAAATCATGCTCATCGTGGGTATAGGGAGCGGCTGCCGTGGTCTCGAATCCGTCAAAGATCAAGTCTCCGCGGATGTCTGCGACATAGTTCAAGCTCCCAAATCTGACCTGATGGCCAGGGGCGTAGCTGTCGATCTGCTCTAGATGGCCAAGCGAGTTAGCCCGCAGTGCGTAGCCGCCGAACACGAAGATCTGTCCGGGGAGGAAGGTTTCCCTTTGGACAGCATCGTTGTGTACGATTGAAGGAGCCATCGAACCTTTTGGGGACGGCACAGTGGAACCCTCAATGAAAGCACCAATGTCGCTGTCAAAACTGGCGGATCTCGGGTAGGGGGTCCCGAACTGTGTGTCTAAGGTCGATGGTAACAGGAGGCGGGGGACACAATGTTTACCCAGGTTCGGGCCCTCTCTATGGAGGTAATACCATACTTCTTGCTTGATTGATCTTGATGAATATGTGTATTACAAGAGTTGATCTACCACGAGATCGTAATGGCTAAACCCTAGAAGTCTAGCTTGTAGCTTGTATGACTATATATTTTCCGGACTAAGCCCTCCGGTTTATATAGACACCGGAGGGGACTAGGGTTACACAAAGTCGGTTACAGAGAAAGGAATCTTCATATTTGGTCGCCAAGCTTGCCTTCCACACCAAGGAGAGTCCCATCCGGACACGGGTAGAGTCTTCGGTCTTTGTATCTTCATAGCCCATCAGTCCGGCCCATGGTTAACAGGCCGGACGCCCGAGGACCCCTTAGTCCATGACTCCCTCAGGGGGCGCCGCCCCCTCCCCTTAGTCCAATTTGGACTACCATGGGGAGGGAACAGCCACCCCTTGCGGCCCTCCTCTCTCTCCACTAAGGTCCACTAAGGCCCAATATTTCCCCCGGGGGTTCCGGTAACCCCTCGGCACTCCGGTAAAATACCCGAACCACTCGAAACCATTCTGATGTCCGAATACTACCTTCCAATATATGAATCTTTACCTCTCGACCATTTCGAGACTCCTCGTCATGTCCGTGACCTCATCCGGGACTCCGAACAAACTTCGGCCACCAAAACACATAACTCATAATACAAATCGTCATCGAAGGTTAAGCGTGCGGACCCTACGGGTTGGAGAACTATGTAGACATGACCGAGACACGTCTCCGGTCAATAACCAATAGCGGAACCTGGATGCTCATATTGGTTCCTACATATTCTACGAAGATCTTTATCGGTCAAACCGCATAACAACATACGTCATTCCCTTTGTCATCGGTATGTTACTTGCCCGAGATTCGATCGTCGGTATCATCATATCATTACCGGCAAGTCTCTTCTTTACTCGTTCCGTAATGCATCATCCCGTAACTAACTCATTTGTCACATTGCTTGCAAGGCTTATAGTGATGAGCATTACCGAGAGGGCCCAAAGATACCTCTCCGATACACGGAGTGACAAATCCTAATCTCGATCTATGCCAACCCAACAAACACCTTCGGAGACACCTATAGAGCATCTTTATAATCACCCAGTTACGCTGTGATGTTTGATACCACACAAGGTGTTCCTCTGGTATTCGGGAGTTGCATAATCTCATAGTCAGAGGAATATGTATAAGTCATGATGAAAGCAATAGCAATAAAACTTAACAACCATTGTGCTAAGCTAACAGATGGGTCTTGTCCATCACATCATTCTCTAATGATGTGATCCCGTTCATCAAATGACAACACATGTCTATGGTCGGGAAACTTAACCATCTTTGATCAACGAGCTAGTCAAGTAGAGGCATACTAGGGACACTCTGTTTTGTCTATGTTTTCACACATGTACTAAGTTTCCGGTTAATACAATTCTAGCATGAATAATAAACATTTATCATGATATAAGGAAATATAAATAACAACTATATTATTGCCTCTAGGGCATATTTCCTTCAGTCTCCCACTTGCACTAGAGTCAATAATCTAGATTACATAGTAATGATTCTAACACCCATGGAATCTTGGTGCTGATCATGTTTTGCTCGTAGAAGAGGCTTAGTCAACGGGTCTGCAACATTCAGATCCGTATGCATCTTGCAAATCTCTATGTCTCCCTCCTTGACTTGAGCGCGGATGGAGTTGAAGCGTCTCTTGATGTGTTTGATTCTCTTGTGAAATCTGGATTCCTTCGCCAAGGCAATTGCTCCAGTATTGTCACAAAAGATTTTCATTGGACCCGATGTACTAGGTATTACACCTAGATCGGATATGAAGTCCTTCATCCAGACTCCTTCATTTGCTGCTTCCGAAGCAGCTATGTACTCCTCTTCACACGTAGATCCCGCCACGACGCTCTGCTTGGAACTGCACCAACTGACAGCTCCACCATTCAATATAAATACGTATCCAGTTTGTGACTTAGAGTCATCCGGATCAGTGTCAAAGCCAGCATCGACGTAACCATTTACGACGAGCTCTTTGTCACCACAATAAACGAGAAACATATCCTTAGTCCTTTTCAGGTACTTCTGGATATTCTTGACCACTGTCCAGTGATCCACTCCTGGATTACTTTGGTACCTCCCTGCTAGACTTATAGCAAGGCACACATCAGGTCTGGTACACAGCATAGCATACATGATAGAACCTATGGCTGAGGCATAGGGAATGACTTTCATTTTCTCTCTATCTTCTGCAGTGGTCGGGCATTGAGTCTGACTCAACTTCACATCTTGTAACACAGGCAAGAACCCTTTCTTTGACTGATCCATTTTGAACTTCTTCAAAACTTTATCAAGGTATGTGCTTTGTGAAAGTCCAATTAAGCATCTTGATCTATCTGTATAGATCTTGATGCCCAATATGTAAGCAACTTCACCGAGGTCTTTCATTTAAAAATTCTTATTCAAGTATCCTTTTATGCTATCCAGAAATTCTGTATTATTTCCAATCAACAATATGTATTCCCCATATAATATTAGAAATGCTAGAGAGCTCCCTCTCACTTTCTTGTAAATACAGGCTTCTCCAAAAGTTTGTATAAAACCATATGCTTGGATCACACTATCAAAGCGTATATTCCAACTCTGAGAGGCTTGCACCAGTCCATAAATGGATCGCTGGAGCTTGCACACTTTGTTAGCACCTTTTGGATCGAGAAAACCTTCTGGTTGCATCATATACAACTCTTCTTTAAGAAATACATTAAGGAATGCAGTTTTGACATCCATTTGCCAAATTTCATAATCATAAAATGCGGCAATTGCTAACATGATTCGAACAGACTTAAGCATCGCTACACGTGAGAAGGTCTCATCGTAGTCAACTCCTTGAACTTGTCGAAAACCTTTCTTAACAAGTCGAGCTTTGTAGACAGTAACATTACCGTCAGCGTCGGTCTTCTTCTTGAAGATCCAATTATTTTCTATGGCTTGCCAATCATCGGGCAAGTCTACCAAAGTCCACACTTTGTTCTCATACATGGATCCCATCTCAGATTTCATGGCCTCGGGCCATTTTGCGGAATCTGGGCTCATCATCACTTCCTCATAGTTCGTAGGCTCATCATGGTCTAGTAACATGACTTCCAGAATAGGATTACCGTACCACTCTGGTGCGGACCGTACTATGGTTGACGTACGAGGTTCGGTAGTAACTTGATCTGAAGTTTCATGATCATCATCATTAGCTTCCTCACTAATTGGTGTAGGAATCACTGGAACTGATTTCTGCGATGAACTACTTTCCAATTTAGGAGAAGGTACAATTACCTCATCAAGTTCTACTTTCCTCCCACTCACTTCTTTCGAGAGAAACTCCTTCTCTAGAAAGGATCCATTCTTAGCAACGAATATCTTGCCTTCAGATCTGTGATAGAAGGTGTACCCAACAGTTCCCTTTGGGTATCCTATGAAGGTGCATTTCTCCGATTTGGGTTCGAGCTTATCAGGTTGAAGCTTTTTCACATAAGCATCGCAGCCCCAAACTTTAATAAACGACAGCTTAGGTTTCTTGCCAAACCACAGTTCATATGGTGTCATCTCAACGGATTTAGATGGTGCCCTATTTAATGTGAATGCAGCCGTCTCTAATGCATAACCCCAAAACGATAGCGGTAAATCAGTAAGAGACATCATAGATCGCACCATGTCTAATAAAGTACGGTTACGATGTTCGGACACACCATTACACTGTGGTGTTCCAGTTGGCGTGATTTGCAAAACTATTCCACATTGTTTTAAATGAAGACCAAACTCGTAACTCAAATATTCGCCTCCGCGATCAGATCGTAGAAACTTTATTTTCTTGTTACGATGATTTTCCACTTCACTCTGAAATTCTTTGAACTTTTCAAATGTTTCAGACTTATGTTTCATTAAGTAGATATACTCATATCTGCTGAAATCATCTGTGAAGGTCAGAAAATAACGATACGTGCCGCGAGCCTCAACACTCATCGGACCGCATACATCGGTATGTATTATTTCCAATAAGTCGGTGGCTTGCTCCATTATTCCGGAGAACGGAGTCTTAGTCGTCTTGCCCATGAGGCATGGTTCGCAAGCATCAAGTGATTCATAATCAAGTGATTCCAAAGCCCATCAGCATGGAGTTTCTTCATGCGCTTTAAACCAATATGACCTAAACGGCAGTGCCACAAATAAGTTGCACTATCATTACTAACTTTGCATCTTTTGGCTTCAGTATTATTAATATGTGTATCACTACGATGGAGATTCAATAAAAATAGACCACTCATCAAGAGTGCATGACCATAAAAGATATTACTCATATAAATAGAATAACCATTATTCTCCAATTTAAATGAATAACCGTCTCGCATCAAACAAGATCCAGATATAATGTTCATGCTCAACGCTAGCACCAAATAACAATTATTCAGGTCTAAAACTAATCCCGAAGGTAGATGTAGAGGTAGCGTGCCGACGGCGATCACATCGACCTTGGAACCATTTTCGACGCGCATCGTCACCTCGTCCTTAGCCAATCTTCGTTTAATCCGTACCCCTGTTTCGAGTTGCAAATATGAGCAACAGAACCAGTATCAAATACCCAGGCGCTACTACGAGCATTAGTAAGGTACACATCAATAACATGTATATCAAATATACCTTTCACTTTGCCATCCTTCTTATCCGCCAAATACTTGGGGCAACTCCGCTTCAAGTGACCAGTCCCTTTGCAATAGAAGCACTCAGTTTCAGGCTTAGGTCCAGACTTGGGCTTCTTCCCGGGAGCAGCAACTTGCTTGCTATTCTTATTGAAATTCCCCTTCTTCCCTTTGCCCTTTTTCTTGAAACTAGTGGTCTTGTTAACCATCAACACTTGATGTTCCTTCTTGATTTCTACCTCCGCGGCCTTTAGCATCGCGAAGAGCTCAGGAATTGTCTTCTCCATCCCTTACATATTATAGTTCATCATGAAACCTTTATAGCTTGTTGGCAGTGATTGAAGAACTCTGTCAACGACACTATCATCAGGAAGATTAACTCCCAGCTGAGTCAAGTGGTTATGGTACGCAGACATTCTGAGTATGTGTTCACTGACAGAACTATTCTCCTCCATCTTGCAGCTATAGAACTTGTTGGAGACTTCATATCTCTCAACTCGGCCATTTGCTTGAAATTTAACTTCAACTCCTGGAACATCTCATATGCTCCATGATGTTCAAAACGTCTTTGAAGTCCCAATTCTAAGCCGTAAAGCATGGCACACTGAACTATCGAGTAGTCATCAGCTTTAGTCTGCCAGACGTTCATAACGTCCGGAGTTGCTCCTGCAGCGGGCCTTGCACCTAGCAGTGCTTCCAGGACGTAATTCTTCTGTGCAGCAATGAGGATAATCCTCAAGTTACGAACCCAGTCCGTGTAATTGCTACCACCATTTTTCAACATAGCTTTCTCTAGGAACGTTAAAATTCAAGGGAATGGTAGCACGGGCCATTGATCTACAACAACATAGATATGCAAAAAACTATCAGGACTAAGTTCATGATAAATTAAAGTTCAATTAATCATATTACTAAAGAACTCCCACTTAGATAGACATCCCTCTATTCATCTAAATGATCACATGATCCATATCAACTAAACCATGTCCGATCATCACGTGAGATGGAGTAGTTTTCAATGGTGAACATCTCTATGTTGATCATATATACTATATGATTCACGTTCGACCTTTCGGTCTTAGTGTTCCAAGGCCATATCTGCATATACAAGGCTCGTCAAGTTTAACCCGAGTATTCTACACGTGCAAAACTGGCTTGCACCCGTTGTATGTGAACATAGAGCTTATCACAGCCGATCATCACGTGGTGTCTCAGCATGACGAACTGTAGCAACAGTGCATACTCAGGGAGAACACTTATACCTTGAAATTTAGTGAGGGATCATCTTATAATGCTACCGCTGTACTAAGCAAAATAAGATGCATAAAAGATAAACATCACATGCAATCAAGATATGTGACATGATATGGCCATCATCATCTTGTGCCTTTGACCTCCTTCTCCGAAGCACCGTCATGATCTCCATCGTCACCGGCTTGACGCCTTGATCTCCATCGTAGCATCATTGTCGTCTCGCAACTATTGCTTCTACGACTATCGCTACCGCATAGTGATAAAGTAAAGCAATTACATGGTGATAGCATTTCATACAATAAAGCGACAACCATAAGGCTCCTGTCAGTTGCCGATAACTTTTACAAAACATGATCATCTCATAACAACAAGTTATATCACATCATGTCTTGACCATATTGATACGTTTCCAATGTATCTATAATTTTTGATTGTTCCATGCTGTTTTATTATCAATCTTGGATGTTTTATAATCATTTTATAGTCATTTTCTATCATTTTTTGGTACTAGCCTATTGACATAGTGCCAAGTGCCAGTTGCTATTTTTTCCATTTTTTTACATCGCAGGAAATCAATATCAAACAGAGTCCAAATGCCAAGAAACTCCATGATGATTTTTTATGGGCCGGAAGGAAGGCAATGGGCCCTGGTTGCACCTGGGGGTGCTCGGAGGGAGGCACAACCCACCAGGGCGCGCCAGGAGGCCCTGGCCCGCCCTGGTGGGTTGTGCCCACCTCGGGTGCCCCCCGGACCGCCTCTTTGCTCTATAAATACCCCAAAAATCCTAGAGCCCTAGAAGCGTCAACGAAATATCCATCCAGCCGCCGCAGAGTCCAGAACCACTAGATCCAATCTGGACGCCATCACGGAGGGGTTCACCACTTCCATTGGTGCCTCTCCGATGATGCGTGAGTAGTTCTTTGTAGACCTTCGGGTCTGTAGTTAGTAGCTAGATGGCTTTCTCTCTCTTGCTGAATTCTCAATACAATGGTCTCTTGGAGATCCATATGATGTAACTCTTTTTGCGGTGTGTTTGTTGGGATCTGATGAACTTAGAGTTTATGATCAGTTATATCTTTTATATCCATGAAAGTTATTTGAGTTTCTTTGATCTCTTATATGCATGATCTCTTATAGCCTCGTATTTCCTCTCCGATATTTTGGTTTTGTTTGGCCAACTTGATCTATTTATCTTGCAATGGGAAGAGGTGCCCGGTAGTGGGTTCGATCTTACGGTGCTTGATCCCAGTGACAAAAAGGGAACCGACACGTATGTATCGTTGCTACTAAGGATAAAAAGATGTGATCTATATCTACCGCCATAGATAAATGGATCCTGTCTAGATCATGTCATTGTTCTTATTACATTACTCCATTTTTCCATGAACTTAATACACTAGATGCATGCGGGATAGCGGTCGATGTGTGGAGTAATAGTAGTAGATGCAGGCAGGAGTCGGCCTACTAATCTTGGACGTGATGCCTATGTAATGATCATTGCCTGGATATCGTCATGAGTATTTGAAGTTATATCAATTGCGCAACAGTAATTTGTTTATCCACCATTTGCTATCTTTCTCGAGAGAAGCCACTAGTGAAACCTACAGCCCCCGGGTCTTCCTTCTCATATATTTGCTTTGCGATCTATTTTATTTGCTCTTTTTATTCAAATCTATTAAACCAAAAATACAAAAATACTTTGCTGCACTTTATTTATTTGCGATCTATTATTTCAATCTACTACAATTTATTTCCCGTCCATGCACCGTTTGAGGCGCCGTACCCCGAAAGGGATTGACAACCCCTTTAACACGTCGGGTTGCGAGGTGTTGTTATTTGTGTGTAGGGGCTGTTTATGTTGTGTTGCTTGGTTCTCCTACTGGTTCAATAACCTTGGTTTCATATCTGAGGGAAATACCTACCACTGCTATGCTGCATCACCCCTTCCTCTTTGGGGAAATACCGACGTAGCTTCAAGCGACATCAAAAGGAATTTCTGGCGCCGTTGCCGGGGAGGATCTTCAACATAACCAGGTTCCTAATCACATATCTCATCTCCTTGCAATTTACATTATTTGCCTTTTGCCTCTCCCCCACTTCACAAAAATTTGTCGTTTTATTCGCCTCTCTTTTTCCGTTCGCCGTTTTTAGCCGGATCTGTTTTTGTGTGTGAGATTTTGTTTTGCCGTTATGGAAAATTCCTCCTCTATTGCTTGCACCCCCGAGAACGAGGTTCTCAACTTTAAACAAAGGGGGGAGAAAGTTTAAAAGATCCTTGGTATAGAATTTGCAATGCTCATAATAGATCTATCCGTAAGCAATCTACCGTTGTGCGTCTGCGTTGTATTTATGTTGGCATCACCACTTGTTATAGATTCGTCCTTGATACGATTACTGGTGGAAATTTCTTAATGATTCCTCCATTTGATGCTCTTAATGATATGGGAAATTTAGTGGGCTCACCCCCTCTTATGGTTAATGCAACAATTTTGACTCTTAAGCATCTTATGGAAAGACTAGATGCTATCGAAAAGAAAAATGCTCACCAAAGATCATATGGAAATTATACATAAAAATATGCATAACTTTTCCACTAATCTTGGATCAAAAGCGGGCGATATTTTTAAGTTGTTAAAAGAGAGGGGTACTTTATTCCATGAAAGAATAGAAGAAAGTCCGTCTCGGATCGATAAATTGGAAGAAATCTTTAGTAATCTAAGCACGGCTTTTACTACCACTAAAATTATTGAGGAAACTCCCGTAAAGAGTAGGAGATCCAAAAACAAGGGTGCAACTTCTAATGATAAAGGAGATCTTAAAATGATTAGTATTCACCCTGATTTTGTTGAAGTGATAAGAGATCCTTTTTGCAAGAATGAAATCTTTGAATTTATTCCTAGGAGTGTTGTTATTAAAAATCTCTATGCTAAATCTTTGAGGGATTCTAAGTGTTTGATTGAAGAGTTGGACAAAGATGACAAAACTTAGATCCTTGCCTTATGCCTAGCTAAGGGCGTAAAACTATAGCGCATGTTGGGAGGCAACCCAATGAATAAAATTTTATTTTTGCTTTTTGCTTTCTGTTCTTGAGTGTTAGCACAAATATGCTACTGCTATGATTGTGTTTTAATTAGTGTTTGTGCCAAGTAGAACCAATAGGATCTTCTTGGGCGATAGTTGTTTGATCTTGCTGAAAAAACAGAAACTTTGCGCTCATGAAAACAATTCTCATTTTTATCAGAAAGAGCTTTTGCCCTGATTATTTTTGCAGAAGATTAATATAAAAATTACCCAGGTCATCCTATTTTGGTAGAATTTTTGGAGTTACATAAGTATTCGCTAAAGTCAGAGTACTATAGACTATTCTGTTTTGACATATTCTGTTTTATTTGTGTTCTGTGCTTATTTTGATGGCTCTGTGGTTTTCTTTGTTGAGTTTTTGCCATATAAAAGTTGGAATACAGTATATATAACACAAAAACAAAATATGAATTGGTTTTATACAACACTTATAGTAGTAGTTTGCTTTCTTATACTAATGGATCTCACGAAGGTTTTGTTGAGTTTTGTGTGATTGAAGTTTTCAAGTTTTGGGTTATCTTACGATGGATGAAGGAAGGATGTAAGAGCCTAAGCTTGGGGATGCCCCAGCATCCCAAGCTATTATCCAAGAATGAGCAACCAACTAAGCTTGGGGATGCCCCCGAGTGGCATCCCCGCTTTCTTCCAACAACCATCAATATTTTACTCGAGGCTATATTTTTATTCATCACATGATATGTGTTTTGCTTGGAGCGTCTTGTATGATATGTGTCTTTGCTTGTTTTATTTTGTGTTTTAAGTCATCAATCCTTGCTGGACACACCTATTTTAGAGAGCCAAAATTATATCATGACTTGTTAGAATTGCTCTCTGTGCTTCACTTAAATCTTTTATGAGCTAGGACTTGCTCTAGTGCTTCACTTATATCTTTTTAAGCATGGTGTGATTAGTATTTTTTGAAGAAATACTCTCTTGCTTCACTTAGATTTATTTGAGAGTTAGTATTTTTGAAGAAATTCTCTCTTGCTTCACTTAAATTATTTTGAGAGAAAGAAAATTTGTTATGCTAATGATCTTCACTTATATTTGTTTGAGCTTATGAAAAGCAACACATGAAAATTAGTCCCAAAGTGATAGATATCCAAGAAGGATAAAGTAAAAAATGTCATGAAGATCATTGGACAAAATAAACTTGATTCTTAGTAATAGTTTTGAGATATGATGATGTGATATGTGAGTTATGTTGATGAGTAATTGTGCTTTAGTAAGAATATTGGTGTTAAGGTTTGTGATTCCCTATGCATGCACGAAAGTCAATAATCATGCGATGGAAATTATATCCTACTTGTGGTGCATTATTCGGTGTTAATTATGCTTAATGCTTGCTTATGAGATTATTCGTTTCTTGGTTGGTCGCTTCTCAATCTTTTTGCTAGCCTTCATTTTGCACTAAGTATGACCTCTACTTGTGCATCCAAAATCCTTTAAACCAGTTTTGCCACATGAGTCCACTATATCTACCTATATGCGGTATTCTTTTGCCGTTCTAAGCAAATTTGCATGTGCCATCTCTAATTTTCAAAATAAACTTCTCTTTTGTGTGTTTGTTTTGCTCGCGGAACGGTAACGGGTGGCTAATATTTTTCATGCTGGATGTGTTATTCTCACGATGAGTGTTTATGTAACATCCCAAATTTTCAATTTGGTATGTTATACATAGATCATCATTGCATATCATATTTTATTGCATTTTGACAAATCCTCGATAATCCTAAGCAACTCAAGGACCCTCAGAGAGAGTTGGGGATTTTCTTGAATTTTCATATTTGATTTTCATCAAATTATAAAAGGAGGATTTTGGTTTTAATTATTTTCTCTGCGGAAAAATATTTCATTTTAAAAATAAATGAGAGGAGAAAATATGACTTCTCCAAAACAATTGAAATACTGGAGGAAAAATGTTAAAATCATTTATTGGATTTTATTCGGATTTTATTTGCAATTTTAATTGCATTAAAAATATTGCATGTTTTCAAAAATTTATTTTGTGTTAAAAAAATGTTCACCCTATTCTAGATTTTCTAACTAGACGGGGAAAATTTATTTTATCTTTTTTGGATTTTTATTTATTTTTCTACGAATATTTTTCCGCGGAACGTATTTTTAAAAAAAATTACGCGCCGCCCGACTGGGCCGAGGCCCAGCCGAGCCGCAGGCCGGCCGGCCCGCGTCGTCCTCCTCGCGCACGCGACGTCGCCGCGCCCGAGTCAATGGCGAGCACGGCACCCCGCCGGCGCCCCCTTCCCCAAGCCACCTCCACCCCCCCCCATATAAATACCGCCGCGCCCCCCTTCTCTCACCCCGCCGCCCGCACCCGAATCCCGCCGCCGCCCGCGCCGGAAGCCCGCGCCGCCGTCGCCTTGCATCGTCGCCGCCGCTCGCCGACCCCGCCGCTGGAGCCGCCCCTCGCCGCCCGAGCCCCGCCGCCCTCGCTGCCTCTCGCCGGAGCCGCCGGAGCCCCGCCGGAGCTCTGTCCCGACGAGGTAGCCGCACCTCGCCTCGTTTTGCCGGTTTTGTAAAAAAAACCCGTTCGTTTAAAAAAAACCTAGATCGGTTTTTTTCGGTTTTGTTATTTTGTGAGCGTTCATCGACCCGTTCGTTTTAACGAACGCGTTCGTCGGTTTTTCTCTGTTAACGAACGTTCGTTCTTTAACCGTTCGTCCGTTTTTCTTTTTCGTCGGATTTTTCCGCGATTATCTCAGATTCGATTTTTGATCGAATCTTCGTTTCTGTTTAACTTTTCGCTCGTTTATCGGAATCAGGCGATTCAAGCGCCTAGAGTTTCGTCTCGAAATTCTCTTTCCGTTTAACCTACTCAAACAAGTTTTTGCTACTGTAAAATTTGACCTAGATCCAGATTAGTAAACGAAGCTTGTTTCTTTCGCCGTTTGACTTTCGTTGCTTCGTTCGAGTTGATTCTTTTTGCATACCGGAGTTCTTAAGTTGAACTTTCTGGTTGGATCTTTCATTCGAGTTTTTACCTGTGCATTAGATGAGTACTGATTGTATGCTTGTTTGTTTGCGATAGAGTACCCGGAGTGTGCCGCGTGTTACTTCGAATCGCTAGGTTTCGCGGATCATCAGCAAGGCAAGTAACACTTTGATCATACCTTCCGTGCCCAGTTTTTATATTGCATTAGATCTATTCCTCAAACATTGCATGATTAGGATCTAATTAAATTGTGGGTATTGGGAAGTAGTTGAGGTAGTACCTATTACCTGTTTTATTTATCAAACCCTTGGGAGTTACTTCTACGTTGCTATTATATTGCCATGCTATGCTCGTAGACGTGGATTGGGTTTGAGAGATATTCATGACAGATGTGAGATTGTTAATAATGGTTTACCTAAGGTGGCAACTAAAACTCACATCTGGGTGGATTGAGGCACCTGGAGAACCCAGTGTTGCCTGTTTGTATAAGGACCGCCACCCAGGCTCAAAGGGATCATAAGATTATTCATGCTAGAAACTTCCGTGTGCAGCCACAAGCTATTATGGGCTCTAGCATAGTTGAGTATGTTACATGATCTCTTGAAGAGGTGGGCTAGCAGATGTAGGGGAAAGTAGGTGTACCGGTCCACCCAGAGTAAAGAGTGATTGTTTCGGAAAGACTGTGTCTCGGTCATCCGTTTCTCAAACATCATGCAGTGCGAGAATCAAGCGGAGGCGATCGAGTCTTGTGGGGAAAAGTGCGCAAACCTCTGCAGAGTGTACAAACTAATCATGGTTAGCCGTGTCCCCGGTTATGGACAACTTGAGTATCTAGTACCTGGATTATCATTTGAATCTCATCACCATGTTACTTTTAATTAATTTTGTTGGGTTAACGATGACTTTTGATTGGGATTGAGATGCTGTCAACCATCTCAATGTTTCACAACCACCATGATAGTTAAATAAAATTTATTCCTTTGTAGTAGGGAAAAATTGGCTTTCCGCAAAACTGTAACCATAGAGCTTTCCACCAGCCATATATGCATGTAGTATAGCATTATTATTGTTCATTATTCTCTATGTGCTACTTTGCCAGCATATTCTATGTGCTGACCCGTTTTCGGGCTGCAACGTTTCATGTTGCAGACTTTTCAGACGACGAGTAAGGTGCCTTAGGTCGTGGTCTTATACTCAGTGATGCCGCTGGAGTTGATGGACTCACTTATCTTCCAAGTCTTCCGCTGTTATCGTTTTAGATGGCCTTAAGCCATATTTATCATACTTAATCTCTTTGGAGATATTCGATGTAATAAGTGTGTGATTGCTACTCTGTTATAAATCCTCCATTTGTACTGTGCGTGTTAGCATTACTGATCCAGGGATGACACTGGTGCACAGCAGCACAGACCATTTGAGGTCTGGTCGCTACAAAGGTGGTATCAGAGCACACGCTGACTGTAGGACACGACCACTAAGCTTAAGCCCTAGAAAGCTTCTCTCTTCTCATTTCTGACCCCTCTCCTTTTTCTACTCTTTTAGGAATGGCGGATGCAAGGAGCAAGTTCATGCAACCAGATGAAGACACGCCTTTTGGTCGACACTTGAAGGAAGTCACCAAGTATTTGAACATAGGAATACCAAGCATCACCGGAACCTACAACGCCACATTACCTGAAGAGGAGAGCTGGAAGATTCAAGTTCTCATTCCAGGAAGAACGTTTGTGCCAGTTACTGAACCCATAAGATTGGTTTTCGAAGCACCCACCTGGAGTTTAGGGAAGAGCATGGCCGCTCACATCGCTATGGGACGCATTGGAGAAGTCTACCACCAGGAGCTTAAGGATACTATTTATCAGATTTGTGGACGCCGAGACGCACAATGGGAGATGATCAGAACCAAGAAGGATGGATCAATTGCAGCTTTCATCCAGGAGCAGAACCAACATATTCGTCGCCAGGAGAACCAGATGTGCACGGACAAGGAAGAACTGAAGAAGGCATTAACCAAGATCAAGGAGCTCCAGGAAGAACTCAAAGCTACACGCGAGGATTATATGGAGGAAATCATCGCACTAGTAGGGAAGAATGACGACCTGGAGAAGAAGATTGGAGTATTCACAGGAAATCCAGTGCCAAAAGCAAGGGATGACGAATGCACTTGTCCGGATAACTACATCATCATCGACGACACCGACTCGGAACCAAGTGAAGATGACTGGGTTGACGAAGCTGGAGCAGACATCATGGAGTCTTCAACGGATCAGAATTTCTAGTAGACCACCATATCAGTAGTAGTTTTCCCCCATTTAATAGTATAGTTCAAGCACTTTGTAACGCTAGTTAGATCGATTGTTATGCCTTGTTTGAATTGATTGAGTGATATTGATTGTATTTGTCTCATGAGCATATGGGTAGTGTTTTCTCTCTAGACCTCATTCTATTCTTAACTCTCATCTTTTCTAAACCTATCAGATGCCTCCGAGACGCGACACCGGATTTGTTTTCCCACCGGAGATCACCCAGTTGATTCAGCAACAGAATGCCCTGATGCAAGTGTTAGTGCAGAACCAAGACAACAACAACAACCCACCGCCACCACCACCTGTTGATCACTTAGCCCGTTTCTTAAGGCTAAACCCGCCGGTGTTTTCCAGTAGCACCGAGCCGATTGTTGCAGATGATTGGCTCCGCAAAGTTGGAAGGGAGTTGACCACTGCAGGATGCACAGATGCGGAAAGAGTGCGTTTTGCCGCACATCAGCTTGATGGACCCGCAGCATCATGGTGGGAGAATTATACAGCCACGCACCCTATTGACACTGTCACATGGGACCAGTTTCAGCAAGCTTTCCGTACAGCTCATGTTTCATCAGGAGCTATGGCTATGAAGAAGCGCGAGTTTCGCAACCTACGCCAAGGAGGACACACCGTAGGCCAGTATGTGGAGGAATTCAGTAAGTTAGCACGTTATGCACCAGATGACGTTGCTACAGATGCTGCCAAGCAGGAGAAATTTTTGGAAGGACTGAATGATGAGCTGAGTATGCAGTTGATGGTAGCAACCTTCAACAACTACCAGGAGCTGGTAGATAGAGCTCTCATGATCGAAGGGAAGAAACAGCAGATTGAAAACCGTAAGAGGAAGTATGGACAAGGGAAGTATAACTCAGGAGCTCAGCAGAAGCCACGATTTGCCCCAAAACCGGGAGGACAGTTTCAGCATACCCATGGAGGAGGTAGTTCGCACAACCATAATGGCTCCAAGAATGGTAATGGGAATGGAGGAAGCAACGGATAGAACTGTACCAACCCATCTACCCCAGCCAAGAGGGATCTAAGTCATATTACTTGTTTCAAGTGCCAGAAGACTGGACATTATGCAACTGATTGTCCTGAAGCCCAAAATGGGCATCGAGAATTTCTCGAAGATTGCTAAGCCCATGACTGAGCTATTGAAGAAGGACACCAAATTCAATTGGACTGAGGAATGTGAAGCTAGTTTCCAAGAGTTGAAGAAACGATTGGTTACATCACCAGTGTTGATTCTACCAGATCAACGCAAGGACTATGAAGTTTATTGCGACGCTTCTCGTCGAGGACTTGGAGCAGTGCTTATGCAGGAAGGAAGAGTTGTATCATATGCTTCACGACAACTTAAACCCCATGAGAAGAATTATGCTATGCATGATTTGGAATTAGCAGCCGTGGTGCATGCACTGAAGACATGGAGACATTTTCTCATCGGAAACCATTGTGAGGTGTACACGGATCACAAGAGTTTGAAGTATATTTTCACGCAGAAGGAGTTAAATCTCAGACAGAGGAGATGGTTGGAGCTTATTAAGGACTATGATATGAGATTGCATTATCACCCAGGAAAGGCTAACGTAGTAGCAGACGCGTTGAGCCGCAAGAGTCATGTCAACACCCTCATGACAGGAGAGTTACCTCAGGAGTTAGCCGAGGACCTTCGCGAGCTATGTTTGGAGATAGTCCCAAGAGGCTATTTAGCGACACTGGATATTCAGTCTACCTTGATGGAAAGGATCAGAGAAGCTCAGAAGACAGACAAGGATATTGAAGAGATAAAGGAGAAGATGAACAAAGGAAAAGCCAAGGGATTTCGTGAGGATGAGCACGATACCTTATGGTTTGAGGACCGCGTATATGTGCCAAATGATCCGGAGATCAGGAAGTTGATTTTGCAAGAAGCCCATGATTCACCGTACTCGATTCACCCAGGGAATACCAAGATGTATTTGGATCTGAAGAATACTTTCTGGTGGACCGGAATGAAGAAGGATATTGCAGAATATGTAGCAGTTTGTGATGTGTGTCAGAGAGTGAAGGCAGAGCATCAGAAGCCAGCAGGATTGCTACAACCATTGCCGATACCCGAATGGAAGTGGGATAAAATAGGCATGGATTTCATCACAGGATTACCCAGGACTCGTTCAGGCTATGACTCAATATGGGTTGTAGTCGACCGTTTGACGAAAGTGGCTCATTTCATTCCAGTAAAGACCACTTACACCAGTGGTAAGTTGGCAAAGATATACATGACCAGGATCGTATGTTTGCATGGAGTTCCGAGGACCATTGTATCAGACAGAGGAACCCAATTTACCTCGAAGTTTTGGAAGCAGCTACATGAAACCTTGGGAACCAGGCTAGAATTCAGTACAGCTTTTCACCCACAGACAGATGGACAGACTGAGAGAGTCAACCAGATTTTGGAGGACATGTTGAGAGCTTGTGCACTAGATTATGGATCTAGTTGGGACGACAATCTGCCTTATGCGGAGTTTTCTTATAACAACAGTTATCAGACCAGTTTGAAGATGGCCCCTTTCGAAGCCTTGTACGGAAGGAGGTGTAGAACACCGTTGTTATGGGACGAAGTTGGAGACCGTCAGTTGTTTGGACCAGATCTGATTAAGGAGTCTGAACAGAAAGTGAGGTTGATTCGCGATAGGCTCAAGGTAGCCCAATCCAGGCAGAAGAGTTATGCTGATTCTAAATGAAAGGAGACAGTTTACGAAGTCGGAGACCGAGTTTATCTTCGAGTATTACCACTTCGAGGAGTGAAGCGCTTTGGAGTTAAGGGAAAGTTAGCGCCCCGCTTTATCGGACCATATAGAGTTGTGGAACGTATGGGAGAAGTTGCCTACAAGCTGGAATTGCCCGAAGGATTGTCTGGAGTTCATGATGTATTTCACGTCTCCCAGTTGAAGAAGTGCCACGCAGAGATGGCTGAGATACCACTGAGAGATACTGTGCCACTGGAAGCGGTTCAACTGGAAAGTGATTTGATCTATGAGGAGAAACCAGTTAAGATTCTTGAGTATGCCAGCCGAGTTACCCGCAGTAAGGTTATCAAGTTTTGCAAAGTCCAGTGGAGTCACCACACGGAAGATGAAGCCACCTGGGAGCGAGAGGAAGATCTACGGAAGGACCACTCCCACCTGTTTTCTAGCCAACCCGAATCTCGAGGGCGAGATTCATCTTAAGGGGGTAGGTTTGTAACATCCCAAATTTTCAATTTGGTATGTTATACATAGATCATCATTGCATATCATATTTTATTGCATTTTGACAAATCCTTGATAATCCTAAGCAACTCAAGGACCCTCGGAGAGAGTTGGGGATTTTCTCGAATTTTCATATTTGATTTTCATCAAATTATAAAACGAGGATTTTGGTTTTAATTATTTTCTCTCCGGAAAAATATTTCATTTTAAAAATAAATGAGAGGAGAAAATATGACTTCTCCAAACAATTGAAATACTGGAGGAAAAATGTTAAAATCATTTATTGGATTTTATTCAGATTTTATTTGCAATTTTAATTGCATTAAAAATATTGCATGTTTTCAAAAATTTATTTTGTGTTAAAAAAATGTTCACCCTATTCTAGATTTTCTAACTAGACGGGGAAAATTTATTTTATCTTTTTTGGATTTTTATTTATTTTTCTACGAATATTTTTCCGCGGAACGTATTTAAAAAAAAACTGCGCGCCGCCCGACTGGCCGAGGCCCAGCCGAGCCGCAGGCCGGCCCGCCCGCGTCGTCCTCCTCGCGCACGCGACGTCGCCGCGCCCAAGTCCATGGCGAGCACGGCACCCCGCCGGCGCCCCCTTCCCCAAGCCACCTCCACCCCCCATATAAATACCGCCCCCCCTCTTCTCTCACCCCGCCACCCGCACCCGAATCCCGCCGCCGCCCGCGCCGGAAGCCCGCGCCGCCGTCGCCGCCGCTCGCCGACCCCGCCGCCAGAGCCGCCCCTCGCCGCCTCTCGCCGGAGCCGCCGGAGCTCTGTCCCGACGAGGTAGCCGCACCTCACCTCGTTTTGCCGGTTTTGTTAAAAAAAACCGTTCGTTTTAAAAAAAAAACCTAGATCGGTTTTTTTTTCGGTTTTGTTATTTTGTGAGCGTTCATCGACCCGTTCGTTTTAACGAACGTGTTCGTCGGTTTTTCTCTGTTAACGAACGTTCGTTCTTTAACCGTTCGTCCGTTTTTCTTTTTCGTCGGATTTTTCCGCGATTATCTCAGATTCGATTTCTGATCGAATCTTCGTTTCTGTTTAACTTTTCACTCGTTTATCGAAATCAGGCGATTCAAGCGCCTAGAGT
Organism: Triticum aestivum; assembly: GCF_018294505.1. Lineage (NCBI taxonomy): Eukaryota > Viridiplantae > Streptophyta > Magnoliopsida > Poales > Poaceae > Triticum > Triticum aestivum. The sequence goes on from NC_057799.1 coordinate 327,022,251, forward strand.
TTTGTCTCGAAATTCTCTTTCCGTTTAACCTACTCAAACAAGTTTTTGCTACTGTACAATTTGACCTAGATCCAGATTAGTAAACGAAGCTTGTTTCTTTCGCCGTTTGACTTTCGTTGCTTCGTTCGAGTTGATTCTTTTTGCATACCGGAGTTCTTAAGTTGAACTTTCTGGTTGGATCTTTCATTCGAGTTTTTACCTGTGCATTAGATGAGTACTTATTGTATGCTTGTTTGTTTGCGATAGAGTACCCGGAGTGTGCCGCTTGTTACTTCGAATCGCTAGGTTTCGCGGATCATCAGCAAGGCAAGTAACACTTTGATCATACCTTCCGTGCCCAGTTTTTATATTGCATTAGATCTATTCCTCAAACATTGCATGATTAGGATCTAATTAAATTGTGGGTATTGGGAAGTAGTTGAGGTAGTACCTATTACCTGTTTTATTTATCAAACCCTTGGGAGTTACTTCTACGTTGCTATTATATTGCCATGCTATGCTCGTAGACGTGGATTGGGTTTGAGAGATATTCATGACAGATGTGAGATTGTTAATAATGGTTTACCTAAGGTGGCAACTAAAACTCACATCTGGGTGGATTGAGGCACCTGGAGAACCCAGTGTTGCCTGTTTGTATAAGGACCGCCACCCAGGCTCAAAGGGATCATAAGATTATTCATGCTAGAAACTTCCGTGTGCAGCCACAAGCTATTATGGGCTCTAGCATAGTTGAGTATGTTACATGATCTCTTGAAGAGGTGGGCTAGCAGATGTAGGGGAAAGTAGGTGTACCGGTCCACCCAGAGTAAAGAGTGATTGTTTCGGAAAGACTGTGTCTCGGTCATCCGTTTCTCAAACATCATGCAGTGCGAGAATCAAGGGGAGGCGATCGAGTCTTGTGGGGAAAAGTGCGCAAACCTCTGCAGAGTGTACAAACTAATCATGGTTAGCCGTGTCCCCGGTTATGGACAACTTGAGTATCTAGTACCTGGATTATCATTTGAATCTCATCACCATGTTACTTTTAATTAATTTTGTTGGGTTAACGATGACTTTTAATTGGGATTGAGATGCTGTCAACCATCTCAATGTTTCACAACCACCATGATAGTTAAATAAAATTTATTCCTTTGTAGTAGGGAAAAATTGGCTTTTCGCAAAACTGTAACCATAGAGCTTTCCACCAGCCATATATGCATGTAGTATAGCATTATTATTGTTCATTATTCTCTATGTGCTACGTTGCCAGCATATTCTATGTGCTGGCCCGTTTTCGGGCTGCGACGTTTCATGTTGCAGACTTTTCAGACGACGAGTAAGGTGCCTTAGGTCGTGGTCTTATACTCAGTGATGCCGCTGGAGTTGATGGACTCACTTATCTTCCAAGTCTTCCGCTGTTATCGTTTTAGATGGCCTTAAGCCATATTTATCATACTTAATCTCTTTGGAGATATTCGATGTAATAAGTGTGTGATTGCTACTCTGTTATAAATCCTCCATTTGTACTGTGCGTGTCAGCATTACTGATCCAGGGATGACACTGGTGCACAGCAGCACAGACCATTTGAGGTCTAGTCGCTACAGTTTATTCACTTGTCATTGCACGAGAGTAAGGCAAAGGTTTTAGGGATGCCCAGTCCCGAAATGTAAAAATGAATTTACTCTATGTTGTCAAATAATAAATTCCTTGGAAAGTGTTGGTATGGAGGGCAACCGTGGATACGGCTAGCCATGGAAAGTGAAAGAATGGTGGAAAAAGGAATAAACTTTATTTTCCGTTTGGGAACCGCCTATGGCATATCTAGCATGGAAAGTGTTCAGAACTCTGAGTCCTTTTTGTTGGTGGGATGGATACACCTCCCAAAATGTTTTTATCTCTAATATTTCGCTTTGAGCTCTGGCACCTTTACAAATCCCTACTTCCCTCTATGAAGGGCCTTTCTTTTACTTTAAGCAAAAAAATTATATTTGAGTCTCCATCCTCTCTTATAAAAGCACCAACTAGGAGGCAATATGATCGTACTTAAGTATTGGGTGTAGCTAATATTCGAGTGTGTTTCATGAATGGATCAATGTTTGAGCATGATGGGCTAGGGATAACTTGCTTTAGCATTGATATTTTGAAAGACATGGTTGCTTGTTGATATGCTTGAGTATCTAAATTATTATGTCAAAACTAGACTATTGCTTTGAATCACACAAAAGTCCAAATATCCATGCTATAAAGAAAAGAGTATGATATGACTTGATGAACAACACTCCACATCAAAAATTATGTTTTTATCACTTACCTACTCGAGGACGAGTAGGAGTTAAGCTTGGGGATGCTGATACGTCTCCAACGTATCTATAATTTTTGATTGTTCCATGTTGTTTTATTATCAATCTTGTATGTTTATAATCATTTTATAGTCATTTTATATCATTTTTTGGTACTAACCTATTGACATAGTGCCAAGTGCCAGTTGCTGTTTTTTCTATGTTTTTTACATCGCAAGAAATCAATATCAAACGGAGTCCAAATGCCGCGAAACTCCACGATGATTTTTTATGGGCCAGAAGGAAGGCAATGGGCCCTGGTTGCACCTAGGAGTGCCCCGAGGTGGGCATAACCCACCTCAGGTGCCCCCGGGCCGCCTCTTAGCTCTATAAATACCGCAAAAATCCCAAGACCCTAGAAGCGTCGATAAAATATCCATCCAGCCGCCGCAGAGTCCAGAACCACCAAATCCAATCTAGACACCATCACGGAGGGGTTCACCACTTCCATTGGTGCCTCTCCGATGATGCGTGAGTAGTTCTTTGTAGACCTTCGGGTCCGTAGTTAGTAGCTAGATGGCTTTCTCTCTCTCGCTGAATTCTCGATACAATGGTCTCGTGGAGATCCATATGATGTAACTCTTTTTGCGGTGTGTTTGTTGGGATCTGATGAACTTCGAGTTTATGATCAGTTATATCTTTTTATATCCATGAAAGTTATTTGAGTTTCTTTGATCTAGTATATGCATGATCTCTTATAGCCTCGTATTTCTTCTCCGATATTTGGGTTTTGTTTGGCCAACTTGATCTATTTATCTTGCAATGGGAAGAGGTGCCCGGTAGTGGGTTCGATCTTACGGTGCTTGATCGCAGTGACAGAAAGGGAACCGACACGTATGTATCATTGCTACTAAGGATAAAAAGATGGAATCTATATCTACCGCCATAGATAAACGGATCTTGTCTACATCATGTCATTGTTCTTATTGCATTACTCAGTTTTTCCATGAACTTAATAAACTAGATGCATGTTGGATAGCGGTCGATGTGTGGAGTAATAGTAGTAGATGTAGGCAGGAGTCGGTCTACTAATCTTGGACGTGATGCCTATGTAATGATCATTGCCTGGATATCGTCATGAGTATTTGAAGTTCTATCAATTGTCCAACAGTAATTTTTTTACCCACCGTTTGCTATCTTTCTCGAGAGAAGCCACTAGTGAAACCTACGGCCCCCGGGTCTTCCTTCTCATATATTTGCTTTGCGATCTATTTTATTTGCTCTTTTTATTCAGATCTATTAAACCAAAAATACAAAAATACTTTGCTGCACTTTATTTATTTGCGATCTATTATTTCAATCTACTACAATTTATTTCCCGTCCACGCACCGTTGAGGCGCTGTACCCCGAAAGGGATTGACAACCCCTTTAACACGTCGGGTTGCAAGGTGTTGTTATTTGTGTGCAGGGGCTGTTTACGTTGTGTTGCTTGGTTCTCCTACTGGTTCGATAACCTTGGTTTCATATATGAGGGAAATACCTACCGCCGCTGTGCTGCGTCATCCCTTCCTCTTTGGGGAAATACCAAAGTAGCTTCAAGTGACATCACATATCACATCACAACATGCCCTGCAAAAACAAGTTAGACGTCCTCTACTTTGTTGTTGCAAGTTTTACGTGGCTGTTATGGGCTTCTAGTAAGAACAATTCTTACCTACGCATCAAAACCACAACGATTTTTCGTCAAGTGTGTTGTTTTAACCTTCAACAAGGACCGGCCGTAGTCAAACTCAGTTCAACTAAAGTTGGAGAAACAGACACCCGCCAGCAACCTTTGTGCAAAGCACGTCGGTAGAACCGGTCTCATGAATGTGGTCATGTAATGTTGGTCCGGGCCGCTTCATCCAACAATACCACCGAATCAAAGTAAGACGTTGGTGGTAAGCAGTATAACTATTATCGCCCACAACTCTTTGTGTTCTACTCATGCATATCATCTACGCATAGACCTGGCTCGGATGCCACTGTTGGGGAACGTAGCATGCAATTTCAAAAACATTCCTACGATCACGCAAGATCTATCTAGGAGATGCATAGCAAAGAGAAGGGGAGAGTGTGTCTACGTACCCTCATAGACTGAAAGCGGAAGCGTTAGGCTAACGCAGTTGATGTAGTCGAACGTCTTCACGATCCAATCGATCTTAGTACCGAATGTACGGTACCTCCGTGTTCAGCACACGTTTAGCTCGATGATGCCCCTCGAACTCTTGATAAAATAGAGGGTCGAGGGAGAGTTCCGTCAGCACGACGGCGTGGTGACGGTGATGGTGATGTGATCCGCGCAGGGTTTCGCCTAAGCACTACGACGCTATGACCGGAAGTGTAAACTGTGGAGGGGGGCACCGCACATGGCTAAGAGAATAACTGTTGTGCCTTTGGGGTGCCCCCCGCCCCCGTATATAAAGGAGGGGAGGAGGAGGCAGCCGGCATAGCGGGGGCACGCCAAGGGGGGAGTCCTACTAGGACTCCTAGTCCTAGTAGGATTCCCCCCCCCACCTTTTCCTTTCTCCACCGGAGGGAAAAGGAAGGATAGGGAGAGGGGGGCGCCGCCCCCTCCCCTTAGTCCAATTCGGACTGCCATGGGAGGGGGCGCGGCCACCCCTTGCGGCCCTCCTCTCTCTCCACTAAGGCCCAATATTTCCCCCGGGGGGTTCCGTAACCCCTCGGTACTTCGGTAAAATACCCGAACCACTTGAAACCATTCCGATGTCCGAATACTACCTTCCAATATATGAATCTTTACCTCTCGACCATTTCAAGACTCCTCATCATGTCCGTGATGTCATCTGGGACTCCGAACAAACTTCGGTCACCAAAACACATAACTCATAATACAAATTGTCATCGAACGTTAAGCGTGCGGACCCTACAGGTTCGAGAACTATGTAGACATGACCGAGACACGTCTCCGATCAATAACCAATAGCGGAACCTGGATGCTCATATTGGTTCCTACATATTCTACGAAGATCTTTATCGGTCAAACCGCATAACAAAATACGTCATTCCCTTTGTCATCGGTATGTTACTTGCCCGAGATTCGATCGTCGGTATCATCATACCTAGTTCAATCTCGTTACCGGCAAGTCTCTTCTTTACTCGTTCCGTAATGCATCATCCCGTAACTAACTCATTAGTCACATTGCTTGCAAGGCTTCTAGTGATGAGCATTACCGAGAGGGCCCAGAGATACCTCTCCGATACATGGAGTGATAAATCCCAATCTTGATCTATGCCAACCCAACAAACACCTTCCGAAACACCTGTAGAGCATCTTTATAATCACCCAGTTACATTGTGACATTTGATAGCACACAAGGTGTACCTCCGGTATTCGGGGGTTCCATAATCGCATAGTCAGAGGAATATGTCTAAGTCATGATGAAAGCAATAGCAATAAAACTTAACGATCATTATGCTAAGCTAATGGATGGGTCTTGTCCATCACATCATCCCGTTCATCAAATGACAACACATGTCTATGGTCAGGAAACTTAACCATCTTTGAATAACGAGCTAGTCAAGTAGAGGCATACTAGGGACACTCTGTTTTGTCTATGTATTCACACATGTACTAAGTTTCTGGTTAATACAATTCTAGCATGAATAATAAACATTTATCATGATATAAGGAAATATAAGTAACAACTTTATTATTGCCTCTAGGGCATATTTCCTTCAGTCTCCCACTTGCACTAGAGTCAATAATCTAGATTACATAGATATGATTCTAACACCCATGGAGTCTTGGTGTTGATCATGTTTTGCTCGTGGAAGAGGCTTAGTCAACGGGTCTGCAACATTCAGATCCGTATGTATCTCGCAAATCTCTATGTCTCCCTCCTTGACTTGATCGCGGATGGAGTTGAAGCGTCTCTTGATGTGTTTGGTTCTCTTGTGAAATCTGGATTCCTTCGCCAAGGCAATTGCTCCAGTATTGTCACAAAAGAATTTCATTGGACCCGATGTACTACGTATTACACCTAGATCGGATATGAACTCCTTCATCCAGACTCCTTCATTTGCTGCTTCCGAAGCAGCTATGTACTCCGCTTCACACGTAGATCCCGCCATGATGCTCTGCTTGGAACTGCACCAACTGACAGCTCCAGTAGTAATTTGATCTGAAGTTTCATGATCATCATCATTAGCTTCATCTCTAGTTGGTGTAGGCAACACGGGAACGGTTTTCTCTGATGTGCTACTTTCCAATTCGAGAGAAGGTACAATTACCTCATCAAGTTCTTCTTTCCTCCCACTCACTTCTTTCGAGAGAAACTCCTTCTCTAGAAAGGACCCATTCTTGGCAACAAAGATCTTACCTTCGGATCTGTGGTAGAAGGTGTACCCAATAGTTTACTTAGGGTATCCTATGAAGATGCACTTATCCGATTTAGGTTCGAGCTTATCAGGCTGAAGCCTTTTGACATAAGCGTCGCATCCCCAAACTTTAAGAAACAACAACTTAGGTTTTTTGCCAAACCACAGTTCATATGGCGTTATCTCAACGGATTTAGATGATGCCCTATTTAACGTGAATGCGGCTGTCTCTAATGCATAAACCCAAAACGATAGTGGTAAATCGGTAAGAGACATCATAGAACGCACCATATCTAATAAAGTACGGTTATGACGGTCGGACACACCATTACGCTGTGGTGTTCTAGGTTGCGTGAGTTGTGAAACAATTCCACATTGTTTTAAATGAAGGCCAAACTCGTAACTCAAATATCGCCTCCGGATCAAATTGTAGAAACTTTATTTTCTTGTTACGATGATTCTCCACTTCACTCTGAAATTGTTTGAACTTTTCAAATGTTTCAAACTTGTGTTTCATCAAGTAGATATACCCATACCTACTCAAATCATCTATGAAGGTCAGAAAATAACGATACCCGCCGCGTGCTTCAACACTCATCAGATCGCATACATCGTTATGTATTATTTCCAATAAGTCATTAGCTCGCTCCATTGTTCCGGAGAACGGAGTTTTAGTCATCTTGGCCATGAGGATGGATCGCAAGTATCAAATGATTCATAATCAAGTGATCCCAAAAGTCCATCCGCACGGAGTTTCTTCATGCGCTTTACACCAATATGACCTAAACGGCGGTGCCACAAGTATGTTGCACTATCATTATCAACCTTGTATCTTTTGGCATCAATATTATGAATATGTGTATCACTACCATCGAGATTCAATAAACCATTTACATTGGGTGTATGACCATAGAAGGTTTTATTCATGTAAACAGGACTAAATTAATAGTATTGCAATAAACATGATCAAATCATATTCATGCTCAACGCAAACACCAAATAACAATTATTTAGGTTTAACACTGATACGTCTCCAACGTATCTATAATTTTTTACTGTTCCATGCTATTATATTATCTGTTTTGGATGTTTAATGGGCTTTAATATGCTCTTTTATATTATTTTTGGGACTAACCTTTTAACCGAAGGCCCAGTGCAAATTGCTGTTTTTTTGCCTATTTCAGTGTTTCGCAGAAAGGAATATTAAACGGAATCCAAACGGAATGAAACCTTCGCGAGGATCTTTCTTGGAACAAACACAACCTAGGAGACTTGGAGTGGAAGTCTGGAACTCCGTGAGGAAGCCACGAGGCAGGAGGGCGTGCCCCAGGGGGTGGGCGCGCCCCCCACCCTCGTGGGCCCCTCGCAACTCCACTGACCCACTTCATTCGCCTATATATACTCTTATACCCTGAAAACATCCAAGGGAGCCACGAAACCACTTTTCCACCGCCGCAACCTTCTGTACCCGTGAGATCCCATCTTGGGGCCTTTTCCGGCGTTCCGCCGAAGGGGGAATCGATCATGGAGCGCTTCTACATCGACACCATAGCCTCTCCGATGATGTGTGAGTAGTTTACCACAGACCTTCGGGTCCATAGTTATTAGCTAGATGGCTTCTTCTCTCTCTTTGGTTCTCAATACAAAGTTCTCCTCGATATTCTTGAAGATCTATTCGATGTAATACTTTTTGCGGTGTGTTTGTCGAGATCCGATGAATTGTGGGTTTATGATCAAGATTATCTATGAACAATATTTGATTCTTCTCTGAATTCTTATATGCAGGATTTCATATCTTTGCAAGTCTCATCGAATTATCGGTTTAGTTTGGCCTACTAGATTGATCTTTCGTGCAATGGGAGAAGTGCTTAGCTTTGGGTTCAATCTTGTGGTGTCCTTTCCCAGTGACAGTAGGGGTAGCAAGGCACGTATTGAATTGTTGCCATCGAGGATAAAAAGATGGGGTTTATATCATATTGCTTGAGTTTATCCCTCTACATCATGTCATCTTGTGTAAAGCGTTACTCCGTTCTTATGAACTTAATACTCTAGATGCATGCTAGATAGCGATCGATGTGTGGAGTAATAGTAGTAGATGCAGAATCGTTTCGGTCTACTTGACACGGACGTGATGCTTATATTCATGATCATGCCTAGATATCCTCATAACTATGCGCTTTTCTATCAATTGCTCGACAGTAATTTGTTCACCCACCGTAATATATGCTATCTTGAGAGAAGCCACTAGTGAAACCTATGGCCCCCGGGTCTACTTTACATCATATTATTTTCCCATCAACTAGCTATTTCCATCACCGTTTATTTTGCAATCTTTACTTTCCAATCCATACAACAAAAATACCAAAAATATTATCTTACTATCTTTATCAGATCTCACTTTTGCAAGTGGCCGTGAAGGGATTAACAACCCCTTTATCACGTTGGTTGCAAGGTTCTTGATTGTTTGTTTAGGTACTAGGCGACTTGCGTGTAAGCTCCTACTGGATTGATACCTTGGTTCTCAAAAACTGAGGGAAATACTTATGCTACTTTGCTGCATCACCCTTTCCTCTTCAAGGCAAAACCAACGCATGCTCAAGAGGTAGCAAGAAGGATTTCTGGCGCCGTTGCCGGGGAGATTTGCGCCAAGTCAAGTCAAGATTTGATCTCTCGACAACTGGCCGATTTCTAGTGCCGTTGCCGGGGAGATCTACGCACAAGTCAAGACATACCAAGTACCCATCACAAACTCTTCTCCCTCGCATTACATTATTTGCCATTTGCCTCTCGTTTTCCTCTCCCCGACTTCACCCTTTGCCTTTTCTTCGCCCTTCTTTCGTTCGATCTTATGTTTGCTTGTGTTGCCATGTGCCCTCTATTTTCTTGCATCTTCGCTTGCTAAAAATCTATTGATATGGATCCTCATCCACTTGCTAATATTTTTAAGAGATTCAATTATGATGAACCAATTGCTAGTGAGTTGAGTGCACTAGATTATCTTTATGAGGTTTTGCTTGAAATTCGTGAATCTGAAAATTGTGAAGAAGAAATTTATGAAGAGATTTACGATAGCTCCTTGAATAAAAAGCATGATTGCAATGATTTTACTATAAATTCTCTTGATGTCAATTGTGCTAATAATATGCAAAACCCTAAGCTTGGGTGCCGGTGTCAAAACCGGCGGATCTCGGGTAGGGGGTCCTGAACTATGCGTCTAAGGTCGATGGTAACAGGAGACATGGGACACGATGTTTACCCAGGTTCGGGCCCTCTCTATGGAGGTAATACCCTACTTCCTGCTTGATTGATCTTGATGAATATGAGTATTACAAGAGTTGATCTACCACGAGATCGTATGGCTAAACCCTGGAGGTCTAGCTTGTATGACTATGATAATGAGTCTCTCACCCCCTCCGGACTAAGTCCTCCGGTTTATATAGACACCGGGAGGATCTAGGGTTACACAAGGTCGGTTACAAAGAAGGAATCTACATATTTGGTCGCCAAGCTTGCCTTCCACGCCAAGGAGAGTCTTATCCGGACACGGGTGCAGTCTTCGATCTTCGTATCTTCACAGCCCATCAATCCGGCCCATGGCTAAACGGTCGGACGCCCGAGGACCCCTTAGTCCAGGACTCCCTCAGTAGCCCCTGAACCTGACTTCAATGACGAGGAGTCCAGCGCGCAGATTTGTCTTCGGCATTGCAAGGCGGGTTCCCCCTTTCCGGATACTTCACAATGTTCTTCAGATGATCGAGTTCGGCTCTGCAACACAAGTAGCATATACTCCCACAGAGGGCATAATAATTTATAAGTCCAATCCTCTGGAAAATTTTTACAACATGACATCACGTCCGTCCGGTCATTATTTCGAACCGTTTTTTTGCCTGCTGCCCCATGTTCCGAGACGCGGTTGTCATTGGCACGTCTTATCCAAGCAGAGATCGTGCCCTCTTATTAAGGGATTCTTTATCAACACGGACGTGGGTAACCCAACTGTCTTTGGGGTACAACTCCTTGGGAATAGGCAAGCTTTAAGGCCCGGGAGGAGGCGTTCGATATTCACGGCCTTTATAAAGGGGTACAGACCCGTCTTTCTTCTCCACACTTGCTTCTTCCTCAACCCTTACTACCTCGAGTTCCAACACCCAGGTTTCAATCACCGCAAGCCTCATTCATGTCCGGATCCAGCCGTCGAGGCCGGTGGGTGGCTTCTTCTGTCACAGAGGAGGATATCGCGAAGCTTCGGGCGGCAAGATATCTGACCGCAGAAATCCTCCATGGGCTTCCCACGGAAGGGCAGGTTATCCCCACCCCCAGATCCGGCGAGAGAGTCGTGTTCGTTTCCCACTTCCTTCGAGGACTAGGGTTTGCCCTTAATCCCTTCGTCCAGGGGCTCGTGTTCTATTACGGACTAGATTTTCACGATCTCGCCCCGAATTCTGTTCTTCTCATCTCGGCGTTTATCGTCACATGCGAAGCCTTCCTCCGAACTCCTCCACACTTCGGCTTGTGGCTCAAGACCTTCAATGTGAAGCCGCAGGTGATAGAGGGGGAGCAGGTGGAGTGCGATGGAGCCTCAGTGAGCAAGCTTACCAGCGCTGTCTGGCTAAAAGGATCCTTCACAGAATCTTCCGACTTATGGCAGCAGGAGTGGTTCTATATCACCGAGCCCCGTGGTTCCAAGTGGGCAGCTGCGCCTGCGTTCCGATCCAGCCCCCCAATTCAGCTTGCATCATGGATTAATAAGGGGTTGGACTTGGGATCAGTTGACGAAGTGCGGACTCTGCAGAGCCACATCTGAAGCCTCATTGAGATGGATATCGATCTTGTCAACGTTATCCAGGTAATGCTGGTCCGCCGGACCCTGCCGTGCCAGCGACGGCCTCTCTGCATGTGGGAGTTTAACCCAGAACGGCCACGGACTCTTCAGCACATCTTCGGTACTACGCACGAAGGAATGTGGAATTATTTTTCGGGAAACAAAAACAGTGGCCAGATACCACCGAAGACATCGGCCTTGACTGTAACCATCCGGACACCCCGGTAAGTATCCATCCACCAAACACCTCCTAATCAGGTATCCTGTGGTAAGACACTAAGCACACATCTTTTTCCAGGGCTGGATAAAGAAAGCGGAACGGATTAGGTGTCCGGCCCCTCTTCCCGAAGACTCAGCGGACTCTGTGTTAACAAGGATGCTGGTACCGGCACCATACCAGGCGCCGGTAGAGGAGGGTAAGGTGGAAAGTGGGAAGATCCAGGATGACCTTCATTCCGGAGGTAAATCAGATACCGCGTCCGGAGAAGTTGACATTTCTTCGCCCGAAGACAAAGGCGAAGGAGAAGCGACTATCCCTTCTCCATTCAGGAAGAAAAGGGCTGCCTCCGAAGGTGGGAGGGGCGGTCTCCCAAGAGGGGCAAGATGCCACCGTCGGGCGGCTCGGGATTGGAAGGCGACGCCGTTGAATAGCTCCATCGTGAGGACAAGCCCTCGACCAAATCGTAAGTGAATCCGGGGTGCTTTGATCGCATCCCGTTCCTTTCCTGTTACCAAAGAGACATGTAACGTGCCTGTGTATTTTTACAGTTCGGCACAGAGTTTTCCTGGGCAATCCTCTTCTTCGGGAGATCTCCTCCCAGAGATGATAGAAAGCGAGACGCCTCCCCCGACCTCCTCGCCCAATAAGGCGGACGACTCCGAAGTGTCATCTCGGAGGGTTTTTCTTGATCAACAAGTGGCATGGGGGATGAAAGAGGCAGTACCCGAAGGTGGACCTCCGGTCGTCCAGGATTCGGGAGCCAACAATGAAGGCCCCGGACTATCCGATTTTCAGCCAACGATGATTCAGGAGACGGGTGAATGGGTTCCTTCAAAGGATGGTCGTGCTCCTACAGCGGCTTCCGGAGAACCGGCGGCGCCGGATATGTTGAGGGATATACTGCGAAAAGCATCTGTCTCAGAGGAACAACATACCTTGATGGTTAGGGTGGTTGAGAAGACTCTGTCCGCGAAGAGCGGATTGAATGAAGCCTTCATGAGCCTGCTAAGAGGCTTCGAGGTTTGTGATGCAATATTTTCAACTATGTTTTATTTGCAAAAATGCACCTGTGTATAGGTAGTAGCCCCTGAGACTCGGGTTGGCTTCCCATGGGAGGCGAACGAAGGATCAAGAAGAAATACTCAAGGACTAATCTGGTTAAGTGGAACACAGGCTGCTTCTCCCCTGGCAACTTCCCGGACTACGGATATTGCCGAGCTGCAGCGGAAGCTTGATGTGGCAGGGGATGACATTGCGTTAATCAATATGCGTCTTGACGAGTCGCAAGGTATGTATTCGGAGCAGCCTATACACATACATGTTTGTAATATAAGCATGACACTGAAAGTTGCATACTGGGATATGCATGGCTGCAGATGGTGCCGCCGCCGTTGAGATTCTTCGGGCGGAGCTGGCCCGGGCCAAGGAGCAGGCCAGGTTTAGTAATGCGGCTGCCGAAAAGGCATTGGCTGAGTTAAAGGCCGAATGAGCTGCTCGGCGCCAAGACGAGGAGAAAATATCCACGATGGCGCTCGAACTAAAAAAATGCTACTAGCCGCTGTGAATTCCTTGAGAAGGAGAATGAGGCCAAAACGGCTAAACTTGACCAGGCCTTACGAGAGGCGAGAGACACGCGGTCTGAATCCAGAGCAACCCGTGGGGATATCCGGCAGGCTGGGGAGATTGCGGCCGGTAAGCCCTTTTTGCTACAGACTAAGTTCGGCGATCCGAACTATGCTCAGCTTAACCAAGTGTGGAGTTCTCCGGACGAGTTTTTAGTCTTGCCGAAGAGTTCTTCCGATGCGGCGCGGTTTTACCAGGCGCGAGAGGGGTATGCAACGGAGAAGCTTTTCTGGTCACAATTTGGCGCGTCAAAGCGCCCTCTGTTGCTGAATGAACAGATGTCCCAATGGGCCGAGCTTCATAAGATATCCGGCGCTGCCATGAAGAACGTCAAAATCCGGCTGTGGCCAACTGAGCCTGTTCCGAATAGCTACTTTGGCTTGGTGCAGTGGCTTGTTGATGCGGTGCCACGTATCGACGCTGTGAAGCGGTCGGCGTGCATTGAGGGTGCACGGATGGCCTTTTCCCGTGTCAAGATATACTTGGGTAAGATGAAGGCCATCGATGTTGCGGCGAAGTGTCCACCCAAGGGCAAGGACCATCATGCACCGGAGCATTATTTTGAAGACGTCTTAGAGGATACCTGCTTGATAGAGGGTCAATGCTCGAAAGACATAGTATTCGAGTGAGGTGTAAGGGAATTGTAAAAGACAATTTTATATTTAATCTATTTTTATGTTTTGCTTGAAAGCTTTTGTTCCTCCAGTGTGGGCGTTTTTTAATATAATCTGAAAGTTTTCCAGTCGTCGGCTTCAGCCCCCTCGTAGGAAGTACGGGGGTGTTCGGAAAAGCATTTGATCACTCTTGGCCCAACGTCTTGGTCCATGAAGGAGGTGACAATGCGGCGAACCAGGCAATCAGACTATAGGGCGTTAACACTTTCACTAAGACATAGGAGTTTTATGGTGGGTCTACGATATAGCCCCTGGTATGTACGCGGCTTATTTTTAATATGATGCGTTGTACATATGATCTGAAAAAGATCCTTCGTATAACACGGAGAGAATCGTTAAAGATTCCGATAAGTCGTCGAGTGGTTGACCAGCTCTCGCCGCATCATGAAAGTCAGTTTTCAACTTTCTCTACTGAGGTGCTTGACCAGATGAACTGGAAGCACAATCGTAGTAGTTCTCCCTTTACTACCCTAGCCGATAGAAAGGAACGTAGGGTAGCAAGCACAGGAGCCGGGCAACCCAACTATTGACCCAAGACATGATTTGGAGCTGATGCAAATAAGGCCAAACTCGCGACGCCGAAGTACGCTATAAAGCTGTTCGGACTTGCCGGCAACTCATTTGTTCCCAAACCGAGCCCCTGGCGAGTTATGCCGAGGTGTGTGTGTAAAAAAACCATAGGAGCAAAAATTCGGATCGACTAGGGAAAAGTCAATACTGGACACTAGTTACGTTTACTGGGAGCTGAGTGATATGCCAATTATTATATAGATAAAAAAGCCGCAACCCTGGCTATTTGACATGCCAGGGGTCGAAGGCTGAGGAAAAAGGCACTTTACAGGCTCGGAATAGAGAGCTCGATCTACAAAAAGTTATTTTGGACCTCCTGTCGCACGTCTGCACCGTCTGTCCTCGGTTAAGGGACTCCTTGACAGGAATAACCCTTGGATGATTGTACGAACCCGAACTCTGGTAGAGTCCTCGGGGTGACCGGCCCTTGAGCTACCTGTGGAGGGGATAATAAAAAAGAAAAAAGGGTAGTTAGAAAAGTAGGGGGGTTGCAGGCACACCCGTATTGTGCTTCCGCCAGTGCCCACGGTATTTCAAGTGCATGATTATGTATGCACGGTACCCACTTCGAAGGCATATTAGGCGAACGGCGGAAGCCGAATTGCTAGTCCAATATGGACATTGATCGGTCGTGTTGAATGGAGACCGGTGGCGTGATGGCCGACGTGGTATGCGGTGTGATGAGGCCGCTATGTGGTTCGGCTGAGGTGGTCGTAGTATGATCTCCTGTATGGCGGGAGTGCTTCGTGCGCTCACCTCTAGGGGTGTGTGTCACGTATACCATGTTTACTGTTTTTGCTTCGGGGGGAAATTTCTTCTGACCCTCGGTATTTGGTTGGTGAATCTCTTCGTCGTCCTTATCAGCGGGCGGCCTCCTCCCCTTGTGTTCGGCGTTGAGCTTGCCGGCCTACTTGAAGACCCAACAACTTCTGTTGGTATGATTAGCTGGTTTATCGGGGTGGCCGTGAATCTGGCAGGGTCGATCCCTGTCTAGATTGGATGGTCCGTCTCTGTTCGCCTTGAATGGCTTTTTCTGTTGACCGGATTTGGGACTGCTGAATCCGGCGTTGACCGATGTGTCGCGTGATCTTTCATTATCATTGCGACTTTTGTGTTTGCTGCGTCGTGGCTTGCCATTGCCGTCTCGGATTTCGGAAGTGCCCGGTCGCTGACGCTGTTGCTTCTACGAGCGAGCCAGCTGTCTTCTCCCGTGCAAAAGTGGGTCATTAGAGCGGTAAGGGCTGTCATGGGTTTAGGTCGTTCTTGACCGAGGTGGCGGGCGAGCCATTCATCCCGGACGCTGTGTTTGAAGGCCGCAAGGGCTTCCGCATCCAGACAGTCGATGATTTGGTTCTTTTTAACTAAGAACCTAGTCGAGAGCTTCCTGGCTAACTCTCCGGGCTGCTGGACAATGTGGCTTAAGTCATCGACATCCGGTGGCCGGACATATGTTCCTTGGAAGTTGTCGCGAAAGGCGTCTTCCAAATCTTCCCAGCTGCCAATAGAATTTTCCGGCAGACTGTTTAACCAGTACCATGATGGACCTTTGAGTTTTAGTGGTAGGTATTTGATGGCATGAAGGTCATCTCCGTGGGCCATGTGGATATGGAGGAGGAAGTCCTCGATCCATACTGCGGGATCCGTTGTTCCGTCGTATGATTCGATATTCATGGGTTTGAACCCGTCTGGGAATTCATGCTCCATTACTTCGTTTGTGAAGCAAAGAGGGTGTGCGGCGCCTCTATATTGGGCCACACTGCGACGTACCTCCGATGGAGTCCGCTTGTGGTTTCCGGCCCGGGCGT